>NW_021605506.1:3852810-3853117 GCF_004785775.1 Grammomys surdaster
TCTTTCTATGCTCTCACTGTCTCTAGTCCTAGGCAGGGAAACTTCTAACCTCAGTCCAATCTAATCTTCCAAGTTGACTGACTCAATATGGGTTCTATTAGCTTCTGCCTAAATTGCTCTCCTTGGTCTCATCCTAACTTTGGCAATATGTTCTAATCTCTGGATTCCTTTCATTTTCTGGCTCTTCTGGCTTTACATGCTTGCTCTCTCTGCAACATGTCTCTGTAAAGGTGCCCTAGTAAAGCTGTCATAACACACCTTATATACTACACACCCACCTTTCTCTCCCTCCCTCCCTCCCTCCCTC
>NW_021605506.1:3878117-3891499 GCF_004785775.1 Grammomys surdaster
GCAGATGCTCACAACTAGCCATTGAAGTGATCATGGGGTTCTCAATGGAGGAGTTAGAGTGAAGACTGAAGGAGCTGAAAGGATTTGTGGCCCCATGAGGAGAGCAACAATACCAACCAACCACAGCTCCCAGGGTCTAAACCACCAGCCTGGGAGCACTTATGGAGGGATCCAGGGCCTTAGCTGAATATATAAGAGTGGAGGGCCCTGCTGGGCACAGGTGGAAGATGAGATCCTTGACCTCATGAAGGCTGGACGCCCCAGGGGGTGGGAGTTTTGAGGGTGGGAAGGTGGGAGTGGGGGGGTAGATAGAGGTTACATCCACAAAGAAGAAGGAGGAGGTGTGAGGGGATTGGGGGTTCCTGGGTGGGTGGGGGATGGGGTAAGGGGACAACATATGAAATGTAAATAAAACATCCAATAAAAAAATTAAAAAAAAAAAAAGAAGGATACTACAAGGAATTTTTTCATCTGAAGAGAAAACTGAATATACCCAAGAGTGCTCAATGACTATTCACTCCCAGAAATAACCAAAAGAAGCTTATAAAGTGGAAGACAGAAATAACTAACCTGAACCCTTGGCAGCACTCAGAAACTGAAAAACAAACTAAACAGCATACAAGGGCTGATCCAAGGTCCCTAGCACATAGGTCTGCTTTGTCTGGCCAGAGTGGGAGAGAATGCACCTAAACCTGTACAAACTTGAAGTGCCAGGGTTGGGGACTACCTAGGGAGATACCCTCTAAGAAAATAAGAGTAGGGGGATGGAGAAGGGTATCTTGGATGGGAGACTATGTGGGGAGCCAGAATTTGAGGTGTAAATAAATAAATCAATTAATTCAAAAATGCTAAAAGAAAAAAAACACAACAAAATAACAAATTAATAAACATTTCAACAATAACTCTATATTAATCACCTCAATTATTCCAACAAAAAGAGATAGACTATTAGGTTAGATAAGAAAAGTGAATTAAAATTCATCTTTTTATTACTTTCAAGAAACATATTTTAGCATAAATGAGAGCTACTTTACAGAAAAGGATGGGGAAATATGTTTCAAGAAGATATAACTATGAAGCAGATGGAGTTATTTTAATATTTGAAAAATAGACTTGAAATCAAATCTAATCAGAAGAAATAGATAAGGACAGGACAAATTCATTAAAGGAAAGTATGCACCAAGAGGATATTAAAATTCTTAATTTTTATGAACAAAATATAGGGGTACCTAGATTTACAAAACAACTAATACTAATATAAAATAACAGATTGATATCAACACAGTGATAGTGGTGATTTAAGTATACCATTCTCACCAGTAGATATGTCATCTAATCAAAAATTAAGTAGAGATATTGGAGCTAAATTGATTCATAAATCAAATGGTTCTAACAGATATCTACAGAAGAGTGTACACATTTCAACATAATTAAAGCAAAATACAAGAAGACCAAAGCCAGCAACATGATAAATGGAGACAAACTCATAGAATTATTAGTAAAATCATACAAGACAAGGATTTTCATACTTTTCATTTCTCAGTACTAAAGAATTACCCTTATTATGAAGTCCTCATGAGGCTTTCTCCAAAATAGATCACATATCAGTATGCAATTCAAATATAAACACATTTAGAAAATTCGAAATGACATTTTGCATATTGCTAGTCCAGAAAGGAATAAGGTTAAATTATCAGCAACAATAGAGAAGAAATAAAGTAGATACAACAAAGGTAAACTATATACTATTAAATGAGATTTCATTCAAGGAAGTTTAAAATATTTCTAATTGAATAAAGATGAAAACAAACATACTCCAATATATAGGGCACAGTGAAGGCAGTTCTAAGAGGAAAGTTTAAAAAAGTGCCTATATCAAAAAAGTATCGGGCACATGGCTTGTGCTTCCACATGGGCATAAAAACTGGTGAGGACCTGCACCCCAATCGCCCTGCTGCTTGAACCCTGGCAAACCCAGCAGCCAAGCAATCTGCCCCATCACTTCTGGTCTCCAGTTTTCTGTATATACCTCTACCTGCAATAGCTGATCTGGACTCCACTATCCAACACACATCTATGCTTATCTAGCCGAGGCCAGTTCCCACTTGAGACAACCATCTGAGACTCCCATGCAAGAATTCTCTACCTGATGGGCTCCAAACAAAGCCCTCAGGTGTGATGTTTGCCCAATCCTTGCTGAGCTTACTCTTCCAGTACACATATCTACCTGCAGTTATGGATCTTCACCCTACTTCTCAACCCACAGCACTGCCTTCCATATCACAATAACTTCTCCCAATGGGAGAACTAGGTGAGATTCAAACCACCCACCTGCTGGATCCCAGCAAGGCCAGACCCATTGAGGTCTGTCCCAGTCTTTCTGATGTCCATTTTCCAGGCCACATCTCTACCTGCAGTCTCAGATCTGCATTCTACTCCCCTGCTTACAGTTTTGTCTACCTCCCAGGAAGCTTGCTGAGACCTGAGATTACCAGTTCCAGAGGCTGCAACTCCCAGAAATTACCATGCCAATCAGCAATAGAAAGTATCAGATGCCTAAAGGCAACTGCAAAAACACAGTAAAAAAAAAAAAAAGCCAATTCAATATGGCAACATCAGAATCCAATTATACTACAGCAAGAACTGGATATCCTAAGACACCTGAAAAACAACAACATAAAAAATAAAAGGAACTAAAAATCATTGGACATCAATATCTCTCTACATGAACAGACTTAATTCACTATGAAAAATACATTGGCTAACATTATATGCCTATATAGGACTTCTCTTTACAATTCATACAAACACTCCAAGGAGTAGAAGGCGGGAAATAATCAAACTTGGAGCTGTAGTCAATTCCATTCTCAAAGACATTCTCGTCACAATGACCTAAGACAGGCTCAGAACTGTTTATGAAAGAAAAAGGGGGGAGAGGCAGAGAGCTTTTGGGGTTGCTTGACAAGAATCTGACATGTGCCAAGGACAAGGAAATGGGTTGTTTGGCAGGAATTTGACATTGGCTAAAGATAAAAAATGAACTTCAGGCAGGAATCAGACATTAGTCTAGAACAAAGAAGTAATTTCAGGCAGGAATCTAAATTTCAGGCTAGAACAGGAAGTAGGCTTCAGACATGAAAATGGCTTTGGGCTAGGATAGGGATGTAGGCTCAGATGTTTTGGTGATCCTCATAAGCTCTTAGTAACAGTGATCATGGGAGTATTCATGGAACTTTGTTTATTGCCTTGCTTGTTCTTTGACTATGTTTATCATCTTGCTTGTTCCTTGACTATTTGCATCTATTGTATTGCTAGTTCCTCAACCTAGAATTACTTGCACGTAATTAAAATAGTATAAAAGCAAAAAGGAGGAGGGGGATTAGGATAGGAGTTTTCTAGGGAAGGGAAATGGGGAAAGCAGATGTCATCTGAAATATAAATAAATAAAATATCCAATAAATAAGAAACAAAAAGAACAATACAAAAATCACAAATGAAAAGCTAGTTGTTTAAGAGAACCAACAAGAAGACAAACCCTTAGTCAAATTAACTAAAAAGCACAGGGGCATTATTCAAATTAACAAAATAAGAAATGAAAAGGGAGACAACAACAGATACTTAAGGAAATTTAAAAAAATCCTTATGTCTTACTTTAGAAACCCCAAAAATCTAAAACAAATGGATGGTTTTCTAAAAAAATTTCCACTACCAAAGTTAAATCAATTTCAGGTAAATTATCTTAACAGTCCTATAACCAGGAAATAGAGCTGTCACTAAAAATCTCTCAACTGAAAAGAGCCCAGGGCCACATGGAATTAACTCAGAATTCTACTGGACTTTCAAGCAATACTCCTCAAACTAATCCACAAAGAACGACCAATGCTAAACTTATTCTATGAAACCATAGTAATGGTGGTACTTAAACTATACTCTCAACAGAAAATAAAAGAATTTTAGACCAATTTCTCATATGAATACTTTTGAAAAAATAGATAAAATACAACTCAAATCCAAGAACACATCAAAAATATCATTCACCATAGTTAAGTAGGTTTCATTACAGAAATGCATTGGTAGTATAATATATGAAAATCCAGCAGCGTAATCCCTCATATAAATGAATATAAAGAAAAAAATACCAGATTATCACCTCATTACATACCAAAATCCCCCAAACTCTTTGTTGACAAAACCCAACACTCTTTCATGTTAAAAGTCTTGGACAGGTAAGGGATACAAGACATATAAATAAACATAGCAAAATCAATATCCAGTAAGCCATAGACACATCAAATTAAATAGAGAGAAACTTAAAACAATTTTACTGTAATCAAAATAAAGACAAGGCTATCCATGCTCTACCTATCTATTCAATATAGTACTTTAAGTTGTAATTTAAACAATAAGAAGACAAAAAGTGATGGACTGAATGTACACTAAAATAAAAGAAGTCTACCACATCTGATAAGCACCTGTCAGCAATGTGTCTGGATACAAAATTAACAAAGAAATCAGTCGACCTCCGTTATACAATGATAATTAGGCTAAGAATAAAATTAAGAAGACAACACTCTTCAGAATAGGCATACATGATATAAAAAAAATCTCAGTATAACTTCATGCAGGAAAGGGAAAGTCCTGTACAACAAAAATTCCAAGAGAAAAGCAGATGGAGTGGGATGAGAGATAAAAAATGGTATGAAAATGACTATAATTCATTGTACAAGTTTATGAAATAGACAAAAAAGGAAAAAAGATGGTACCTATGCTCAGAGTATTTTTCTGCCTCATTTCCTCACTCTCTCTTCACTTTTTTTGGTGTGAAGAGCAGAGTTATTGAAACAGCTGTTCTTGATAAGGTCTGGATTTATGAAGATATAAGACCTCTGACCATGGTCATGAAAGAAAATTAGCTGTTACCTAGGGGAGAATATCAGAGATTGAATGGTGCAGAAGTTGGGAAAAATGAGAGTGAATTGTTTATCACTGACACACCAAGATTCTCAGGATCACAGTATCCCAGAATCATAAGATCATAGAGACAACTGGACTCTGAAGAGTTCTGACACAACCAAGATCACAGGAGGGACAGGTTTCAGTCAGAGACAGCAAGGACAGGTATCACTAGAGATAACCAGATTACCAGAGGTAAGCAAGAGAAACAAAGGCTACTTAGCATCATCAGAAGCCAGTTCTTCTACCATACCAAGTCCTGGGTACCCCACCACACCGTAAAAGCAAGATTCAGATTTAAAATAATTTCTCATGATGATGATAGAGGACTTTAAGAAGGACATAAATAACTCCCTTAAAGAAATACAGAACACAGGTAGACAGCTACAAGCCTTTATAAAGGAAATACAAAAATTCCTAAAAGAATTATAGGAAAACACAAACAGGTGAAGGAACTGAACAAAGCCATCCAGGATCTAAAAATGGATATAGAAACAATAAAGAAATCACAAAGAGAGACAACAGAGGAGATAGAAAATGTAGGAAAGGGAATAAGATGCAGGCATTACCAACAGAATACTAGAGATAGAAGAGAGAATCACAGGTGCAGAAGATACCATAAAAACATTCATACAACTGTCAGAGAAATGCAAAATGCAAAAAGCTCCTAATCCAAAACATCCAGGAAATCCAGGACCTAATGAGAAGACCAAACATAAGGATAATTGGTATAGAAGAGAGTGAAGAATCCCAACTTAAAAGGCTAGTAAATATCTTGAACATAATTATAGAAGAAAACTTCCCTAACGTAAAGAAAGAGATGTCCAAAAACATACAAGAAGTCTACTCCAAATAGACTGGACCAGAAAAGAAATTCCCCTCACATAATAATCAAAGATAATGTAGGACCATGAAAGTCAGTCTGGTTCCTGGTTGAGCAAAATCTAGAAACCCAAGTGACCCTGAAGGGACTGTAGGTTCCTAGGTATTCAGCTCCTGTAAAGTAGTTACAACCCCCAACAGCCCTCCATAGATTTGTGGCCATCAGTCACTTCAGGGCCACACCCCAATGCCCTTCACTGGTAGAAGACATGACCTGTGGTCACATAGCCTTAAGACACATCTCCATTTTAATGAGGTACCTAAAGGCCTGGAGGACTTGCCTAATAAAATCTCCTTCCCAGACCTCAGGCCTGCCCTAGAAGCAGAATACAGTTTTATTCATCCATTTTCTGCCATTAAAATAAATGCCTTAAAACCATGGACTGCCTCTTTTCACAGGGTTATGCTGTGGGCCATGGGGAACAATGGAGAAGGCCTTCACTTAATGAGTTACTGTCTAACCTCTCTTAGAAGGCTTCTCTGTGCCTCCAGCCATGACCAAGCTCAAGCCTAAGCTAGCCCACAGACAAACCAAGGAATTGTCTTGTGAACTTAATGAAAATGAAGGCACAACATGTCCAAACTTATGGAACACAAAAAAAGCAGTACTAAGAGGAAAACACTTAGCTTTATGTGCCTACAAATGGAAACTGGAGAGAGCATACACTAGCAACTTGACAGCACGCCTGAAAGCTCTAGAACAAAAAGAAACAAATATACCCAAGCAAAGTAGATGGCAGGAAATAATCAAACTCAGTGCTGAAATCAGCCAAGTAGAAACAAAAAGAACTATACAAAGAATGAAAAACACCTTGAGAAAATCAACATGTTAGGTAAACCTGTAGTAAGACTAACCAGAGGGAACAGAGACAGTAACCAAAGTAACAAAATCAGAAATAAAAAGTAAAATATAACAGAAAATGGGAAAATTAAAAAAATATATCAGATGCTACTACAAATGCCTGTACTCAACAAAACCAAGAAATCTGAATGAAAATGATCATTTTCTAGACAGATAGCAGGTATCAAAGTTAAATCAAGATCAAATAAACCATCCAAACAGTGCCATAACCCCTAAAGAAATAGGTGCAGTCCTTAAACGTTTCCCAAAGAAAAAAATGCCCAGGACCAGATGGGTTCATGCAGAATTCTATCAGACCTTCAAAGAAGACCTAATCCCAACACTCTTAAAACCATTCCACAAAATAGAAATTGAAGAATCACTACATAGTTTGTTATATAAAGCCACAGTCATGCTCATACCTAAACCACACAAAGAAGACCAGACAAAGAGAATGTCAGATCAATTTCCCTTATGAATATCATTGCAAAAATGACAAATAAAATTCTTGCAAACCAAATCCAAGAAGACATCAAAATGATCTTCCATCATGATCAAGTAGGCTTCATCCCAGGGATGCAAGGGTGATTCAATATATGAAAAGCCATCGACGTAGTACAATATATAAACAAACTTAAAGGAAAAAAAAAACAGATAATCATCTCATTAGATGCTGAGAAAGCATTTGACAAAATTCAACACCCCTTGATGGTAAAAATCTACAAAGATCAGGAATTCAAGGCCCATACTTAAACATAGTAAAAACAATTTACAGCAAACTTGTAGCCAACATCAAACTAAATGGGGGAAAATTAAAGGAATCCCACTAAAATCAGAGACTAGACAAGATTGCCCACTTTCTCCCTAGCTATTCAATATAGTGCTAGAAGTCCTACCCAGAGCAATTAGTCAATAGGAGGTCAAAGGGATACAAATTGGAAAGGAAGAAGTCAAACTATCACAATTTGCATATGATATAATAGTATACTTAAGTGGCCCCAAAAATTTCACCAGGGAACTTATAAGTCTGATAAGCAACTTCACCAAATTGGCTGGATGTAAAATTAACTCAAACAAATCAGTAGCCCTCCTCTACTCAAAGGATAAACAGTCTGAGAAAGAAATTAGGGAAATGACACCCTTCCTAGTAGTCACAAATAATACAAAACACCTTGGTGTGACTCTAAGCAAGCAAGTGGAAGATCTGTATGACAAAAACTTCAGGTTGCTGAAAAAAGAAATCCAATAAGATCTCAGAAGACAAAAACATGTCCCATGCTAATGGATTGGCAGGATTAATATAGTTAAATGGCCATCTTGTTGAAAGAAATCAAAAGATTCAATGCAATCCCCATCCAAATTGATACTCAATTCATAGAGTTAGAAAGAGTAATTTGTGAAATCATTTGAAATAACAAAAAAAAAAATACAAGAAAAAAACAAGGATTCCAAAAACTATTCTCAACAGTGAAAGAATTTCTGGGGGAAGTTAAGATGTATTACTGACCTTAAGATGTATTACAGAGCAGTAGTTATAAAAACTGGGTAGTATTGATACACAGACAGGCAGTTTGATCAATGGAATATAATTGAAGACCCAGAAATGAATCCACACACCTATGGTCACTTGATCATTGACAACGGAGCTAAAACCATCCAGTGGAAACAAGACAGCATTTTCAACAAATGGTAATGGTTTGACTAGAGATCAGTGTGTAGAAGAATGGAAGTAAGTCCATTCTTATCTCCTTCTACAAAACTCAAGCTCAAGTGGATAAAAGATCCTCAAATAAAACTAGATACACTGAAACTTATAGAAGAGAAAGTAGGGAGGAGCCTAAAACACATAGGCACAAGGGAAAACATCCTGAACAGAACACCTATGGCTTATACTCTAAGATAAACAATAGACAAATGGGGCCTTATAAAATTGAAAAGCTTCTGTAAAGCAAAGGATATTGTCAATAGGACTATTGTCCAACAGATTGGGAAAAAATCTTTACTAATCAACAACCACTAGAGGGCTAATGTTCAATATATACAAAGAACTCAAGAACTTACACTCCCAAAAATCAAATAACTTTTTTAAAAAATGGGGTACAGAGCTCAATGAAGAATTCTCAATTGAGGAATATTGAATGGCTATAAGCACCTAAAGAAATGTCCTTAGTCATCAGGAAAATGCAAATCAAAACATCCCTGAGATTCCACCTCACACCAGTAAGAATGGTTAAAATAAAAATTCAGATGACAGCAGTTGCTGGTGAGGATGTGGAGAAAGCAGAATACTCCTCCATTTTTGGTCTGATAGCAAGCTAATACTCTTGAAATCAGGTTGTAGGTTCCTCAGAAAATTGGATATAGTATGAGGTTGGACATAGTATTGAGGACCAACTCCTGGTTATATACCCAAAAGATGTTCTAATGTATAACAATGACATGTTCCAATTTGTTCACAGCAGTTTATTTATAATAGCCAGGAGCTAAAAAGAACCCAGATGTTTTTCAACAGAGGAATGGATACAGAAAACCTGGTACTTTCACACAATGGAGTACCACACAGCAATTAAAAACAATGAGTTCATAAAATTCTTATGCAAATGGATGGAACTCAAAAATATCATGCTGAGTGAGATAACACAATAACAAAAGAACACATATGGTATCCACTCACTGATAAGTGGATATTATACCAAAATCTCAGAATACCTAGGATACAATTCACAGACCACACGAAGCTCTCAGAAGAAGGAAGATCAAAGTGTGGATGCTTAAGTTCTTCTAAGAAGGGGGAACAAAATACTCATGGGAGGAAATACAGAGACAAAGTGTGGTTCAGAGAGTGAAGAAAAGGCCATCAAGATATTTTCCTACCTGGCAATTCATCCCATATACAGTCACCAAACCCAGTCACTATTGTGGATGCCAAGAAGTGCATGCTGACATGAGCCTGATATAACTGTCTCCTGAGAGGCCCTGCCAGATCCTGACAAATGTAGAGGTGGTTGTTCACAGACAATCATTGGATTGTGTACAGGATCCACAGTGAAGGAGTTAGAGACAAGATGGAAGGAACTGAAGGGGTTTCCAACCTCATAGGAAGAACAACAATATCAAAGAACCAGAACCCCCAGAGCTCTGAGGGACTAAAGCATGAACCAAAGAGTACACATGCAGGGACCCATGGCTCAAGCCACAAATATAGCAGAGGATGGCCTTGTAGGGCTTCAATATGAGGAGAGGCCCTTGGTCCTAGGAAAGCTAGATGATCCTGTTTAGTGGAATGTTGGGTGGGGAGTCAATTGTGTATAAATGGGGAGTGGGACACCCTCATAGGATAGAGGTTTTCTGAGGGGGAAACAGGGAAAAAAAGATAACATTTGAAATGTAAATAAGGAAAATATCCAATTAAAAAAGGAAAAGCTAAGATTAACTTCTTATCTCAAAAAAATTTTTTCTACATCTATGATCCTGAAAGAAAAAAAATAATATATAAATATACCCATATATATATAAATGCACACACATTTATATATATATACATATACATATGTATATATGTACATATATCTGTATACACATATATTTACAAATATGTATATATGTATGTGTATATATATGTATACATGTACATATATACATTTATAATATGTGTGTATATGTGTTTTCATTTGTAATGTTAAGAAAAAATAGAAAAAGGAATGTACTCACTACCTTTTTCTTTTTCCAAGAGTCAGGGGGCTGGGTTCTGGAATGCTGATCCATGAAATAATCAAAATGGAACCTGGATTAAGTCACTGAATTTATATGCAAGTAAAAGACTGGGCTTTGGTATATGAGAGGTTCGCTGTCTGTAGATCTCCAGAAAGAGGTCTCTCAAGAAGAACACAGGCTTTCATCTTGTAAACCATGATTTGACATGTAGTTATTCATTTCAACTCTCTCAGAGACCCATTCCTCAGTAACCACTCTCCAAGCTTAGTTTGGTCCTTGTCATCATCTCAGTGTTCCGACATCCTGTTCTGTTCATTGTGTACTACACAAACACACACACACACACACACACACACACACACACATACACACACACTAAATGAAAGTGAAATGAATGTTGAAAACTTTTTATTAGAAAAAAAATTCCTTGAAGCGTAATAATGTGAAGCTCTATAAAATGAAATGGGCTCAGTGCTAACCGGCATAATACAAGTAGACATCCTTGTCTGGTACCAATTCATAGGGGTTACAATATCTATTTTTTTCTTTAAGTGAAATTTTAAGTTTATGTTTTCACAGTACCATTTTCATTCCAAGCAAATTGTGCTGTATCCTATATTTAAAACAGCCCCCATGAATAGGCTTTTTCATATGCATATGTTTGCTCTGCACAATGTGGTGATCATATATCATGTATCTCCTTATTAACAAAATTCATTTTGAATTTACATAGTAATCCAATAGTAAAACCTCAGATGAGTAGACTGAACAACAGCAGAGTGTTCAAAATATAATCTGGGAGACAAACCAGATGGGACAGTGGAAAACAATTCTTGACACCCAGAATGAGGCAAAGGAAACAAAATGATGGAAGAAAAAAATGTGGACAAAAAGATGATAATGTGAAAGGCAGGAAGTTGGTGGATCAGAGGCAATATTTGAGGAAGCATAGATGAAGTTTTCTTCATCTATCTAGTTGAATAATATATATTATATATTTATTTTCAGACACGTGGAATTTAATTCCCCCATTTAGTAATATAAAGCAAAAGATAAAAGAGCAGATAAATAAAAGCCAATATACAAAACACAAGTATAAGATTGGTAAAGATCTTTTCTCAATCTGTAGGCTGCCATCTTGTACTGTTGCCAGTGTTCTTTTCCTTACATGGCATTAGCTGAAATACCCAACAAATGAGAAAGAGAATCTATGGAGACCATATCCATAGGTTAAGCATAGCCTCAGTTTGGGGTTGAGGTCACCCAAGCATCTAAAAAATATTAACCCAGAATTTCTCCTGTCAAAGAAAATACAGGGACAAAGAGTGGAGCAGAGACTGATGGAAAGGTCATCCAGAGCAGCCTCACCTAGACAACTGTCCCATCTGCAGACACTAAACCCATATACTATTGCTGATGCCAAGAAGCATTTACTGGCAGAAACCTGATATGGCAGTCCCCTGAGATGCTCTGCCAGAGCCTGACTGTTACAGATATATGCAGATGTTCAAAGCCAACCATCAGACTGAGCATGGAGACTCCAATGGAAGATTTAGGGGAACAACTGAAGGAATTGAAGCAGTTAGCAACCCCATAGGAAGAACAACAAAATCAACAAACCGGACAACCCAGAGCTCCCAGTGACTAAACTACCAACCAAAGAGTATACATGGAGCAACCCACGGCTCCAGCTGCATACATAACATAGAGTTGCCTTATTTGGCAAGCATGAATGGGAAGGGAGACCCTTGGTCATGTGGAGGTTTGATGCCTGAGCATAGGGGAATGCTAGGGCAGTGACGCAGGAGTGGGTGGGTGGATAGGTAGCTTCCTCATAGAAGCGTAAGGGGAGAAGGATGGGATAGGGGGCAAACTGGGAAGAAGGCTAACATTTGAAATGTAAATTAAAAAATAACACACACACACACATACAAAAATAAAATAAACAAACAAAAAACTACAAATGTAAAATCTGACCTAGTAGAAGAAGATATGTAAGTTCCATATTTCAGAATGGATGCCCTCATGATGGACTTCCAGGATGATCTTTGCTGAGCTACTTGAAAGCAAGCTATAATTGAAGTGTTAAAGCTATTGGTCTTGGTAGCATTCTAATGCAACAATTCAATATGTCATAAAGTTTAACTTCAATGCTTTACCTTCACCTGCCTCCTCACATTAGTACATCTTACAACCTGGAATGGAAAAGAGGTAGTACAGGGCTTGTAGCCACTGTCAAGCTACCTTACAAGAAACGCCTGGTGGGCTTAGACATATGCCTATTTCTTCATCAGTCCTGCAGCTTAAAATCACCTCAAATTTTATGTTTCCTTTTCTGAAATATGATATTTGTGCTTGCTGGGTTCCCAGGAACGGCCTTATAGGAGATTTCTATAATTACTGTTTCTTATTTCTAGGAGTCTAACTTGAAGTTGGTAGCTGCCCACCTTCTCCTTCATATTCATATTATATAGAAAAGTTTTATTTTAAAATATATGCTATACATTTATAAAAGTTACCTATCGTGCTGTAGCAAATATCAAGTCTTATAAAGTTTAAACCTATTTTAATCTCACATAACATGTTGACAGACAACAATATAACTAACAGAAAATTTAAAAAGACATAAAAAAATCACAGAAAATATTCATATCTTTAGAATCTTTCAGAGACAATTTAAAATAAACCATACAACTAAAACAACATTTAGAAAACCTTTTGAAGTTTGCATCCATAAATGTTACATAATTTGATCATAAAATATCTCCTTTCCCCTCTGTCATTCTAGTGTTGATACCATTTTCTTCCAAAAAGATCCTTTATATAATCACACATACACACACACACACACACACACATTCAAGTATGAACACATTTATCTAAAATATATTTGCTCATCTTAGTGTGATTTATTTCACTTAATTCATGACCTTCAGGTCCCTTCATTTTCCTGAAAATAACAAGATTTTATTCATTATGACTGAATTCAAAA
>NW_021605506.1:3891509-3985734 GCF_004785775.1 Grammomys surdaster
CTGTGTCTGTGTCTGTGTCTGTGTCTGTGTCTGTGTCTGTGTCTGTGGTGTCTGTGTCTGTGTCTGTGTATGTGGTGTCTGTGTCTGTGTCTGTGGTGTCTGTGTCTGTGTATGTGGTGTCTGTGTCTGTGTCTGTGGTGTCTGTGTCTGTCTGTCTGTCTGTCTGTCTGTCTGTCTGTCTCTCTCTCTCTCTCTCTCTCTTTCTCTCTCTCTTTCTTTCCTTTATCTATATATTTGTTCTTGGGTAAGTGTGATTGCCTCTGAAAGTCTATGTGTACTATACACATGTTGAAACCTATGAAAGTCAGAAAAGGGCATTGCATTAGATCTCCTGGAACTGGAGTTACTTAGGGTTGTAAGTCACTGTGTGAGTATTTGAAACAAAGTTCAAGTATTGTACATGATCAGCAAGCATATTTAACAAGTGAGGTATCTCTCTAGCCACTGTACCCTGTGTTCTATCTCAAAATGATACCTGGGTACTGCACTTTGACAAAATGAGCTTTCTGCTGATCTCTTAGGTATCAGAGCAGGAGCTGCAACTGTGTTTCACTGAAGTGAAAGTTTTTGTCTTGTCCTGAGTTTAGACTTTTCATCTCTATTACTTTTTAGAAGCTACCTCTTCACCCCAGCCCAAACCAGTAGACTATACAGCTGAGGCTCTGTCAACTGATTCCTCTGGGACTCATATCTCCTCCTTCCATTTTTTCCCATTTTCATTTGGCTTTTTGGTATATACTGGGGTTTGTTGCTGTTTGTTTAGTTTGGTTCGGTTTGTTTTATTGTTTGTTTGTTTGTTTGTGTTCTTATCAGAATACTCTCTTTCACTGATTGATGCAGAGGCAACCTCCATTCTGACATCTGTGCTGGAAAACTATTCTATTATGTGAAATTGAGTGATTGTGGTCTTGAGGACACCTGTACACATACAGCTGTTTCTGTTTTTTGTCTTTGTCCTTAACTACTTTTGTTTTGGTTTTCACCTGGCCACTTGCAAAGTATTTTTTTGAGGTTTCCTAGGCTATATGGATATTTTAAGTTAATACATATTGCAGTATTACATATTACTATATTCATTCTGTCATTTTTCCTTATCTGGAACTATATTTAACATATATATTAATGTTTGATGGCATCATGTAGCTTGTAACTCTATTATGTGTCTTTATTCTTTCCCATCCTCCTCCTTCACTGCCTTTTCTTCTATTTTTCTGACAGTCTCTTGTGGTTTCTTATGTTTGCATCTGAAATCTGTGCGCAATCCAAGTATCAAAACAATTGATTGATTTCTTAATCTAATCATTTTGACTTAATTCTTTTTCTTATTTGGTGAAACATTGTTCTTCCATTTGTTTACGGTTAATAAAAAATTAATATGTAGCATTTGAGAGAAAAAGACTCATGCAGAGACACATGACAAGACAGGTAAACAGACAGACAAGAGAGAGAAAGACAGACAGCATGCATGCCATAGCACACCTGTATGAATCAGAGAACAACATGCAGCAAGTGCTTTGATTTGTCCTCATGTAGGTCTTGAACTCATGTCACAGGCTTGATGGAAGGTCCCTTTTCCCACTGATCCATCACAGGGTCCCATGTTCAATTAAATATTTTTGGTAAATTATCTTTAGCTTCTTGAATACATTTCAAATAGTTCATATAAAATTCCTGACCAGTTTGTCAAAAATCTCAGCTCTGAAAAAGGTTTTTTATGATTTTTTCTACCATTTGAGTTATAATCTTGATTTGATTTATTTCTGTCATTTGAGTTATATTCCTAATATTTGACCCATAATTTTTCCTGTTTGAAAGAACTAGAGAGATAGAAATGGAGAAAAGAGTGAGGAAAAGAAGTTCTACTGACTGGCCCAAAGTGGGATCCAACTCAAGGGGAGGTCCCAGGGCCTGACACTATTACTGAGGCTATGAAGCACTCACAAAAAGAGAACTATCATGACTGCCCTCCGGAAGAACTACAAGCAGCTAAAATAATCAGTTGCAAATATTGCACCCAAACAATGTACGAAAGCTGCTGATCTCTGTGGTTGAATTAGGGAAAAGCTGGAAGAAGCTGAAGAGGACAACCCTGTAGGAGAAACAGCAGTCTCAATTAATCTGGACCCCTGAAATCTCTCAAACACTGGATTACTCAAACTGTCAAACCACCAAAAAGGCAGCTTATACCAGCTGATATGAGGCCTTCAACACATATACAACAGAGGACTGCCAGGTCGGGATTGAGTCAGAGATGATGCATCTAATGCTCAAGAGACAGAAGGCCCTAGGGAATTTATAGGTCAGGTAGGATGAGGGGTAGTGGCTGGGAATAGCCTCAAGGAATCAAGGGAGTGGATTGAAGGTATGGGATGTGGAACAGTGGGAGGATGGACAGAGCAGGAGATATAATCGAAAGTCTAAATAAAAACTAAATGAATAAATAAATAAGTAAATAAATAGAGAAAACTAACTTTTAATTCAATAATGAGATAATGGAATAAGACCTTCTCCTTTCAGGATGGACCATGTTGTTGCTTGTGTAGTTATTTGTTCAGTGATTTTTGTGAACTCCTTCTATAAAGTTCCTATTGCTAGACTTGTGTGTCCACCAAAATTCTGTTTTATGATAACATAATTAACAAATGAAAATGAGAGCACTGGGTGCTAGTCTGCTTGTAATGGGATTACTATACAAACCTAAGAGACAGTTTTATCCCCAGAGTCCAAGATATTATATAAAGCTAGACAGAGAAGCCACCATTATAATCTAAGTACTCAAAAATTGGAGCTAGGTACATTCTGAGGGCTTCCTGTTTAGCCAGCCTAGCTAAGTGTTAGACCAAGTGAGAGACTAAAGAAAACAAGGTGGCACCTGAGAAATAACTTCACAGGTTGCCTCTGGCTTCCACAAATATAAATGTGCCCAAAACATGAACACAAACGTGAGCACACACACATTTATATTGATAGACGTGTCCCTAAATAATTGAAGTAAATAAATAGCAAAGGGGGAAAATCTCTGATTATTTAGAGGTAATTCATGTTTCTACTAACACTGGTAAATATTCTAAAGTCTTGTCCCAAAACAATCATGATTTACTGTTTTTCTCCAAGTTTCTAGTACATTTTGCTCACCTATCTATCTATCTCTATCTATCTATCTATCTATCTATCTATCTATCTATCTATCTATCTTTCTCTTTTTATTCTAGTGTGTCTTTCTTTAACTATAGTGTCAAATATACCTTTGTCTGTATGTGTTCTGACAGACATAAATGGCATGTTCAACTCAGCCTAGGATTAGGTCTATGTTAGTAAAAACAATGGTGAGAGACCAAATTTTTTAGATTCAGAATCTATCTTAGAATACCTGACTAACAGGTCCATGGACTAACAAGTCCATCCCTAGCTTCAATTTCTAAGTTATCCCTCAACAAACCTGAGCCTAGCATCACTTTCCAGGTTACTCCCCAGTAAGACCAGTGTCTCTAGGTTATCTTTCCCCAACAAATCCTGCATCTAGCACCAGTTTTCAGATTTTTCCCCAACAAATTCTCACTTTCAGGTTAGAATATATATCTAATATATATATATATTAGATAGAGATTATGTACATTTGGGAATTTGGGAGAAAGACAAAATTTTTTCTTAAGATGTATATTTGAAACCCAGAGTAATCCCACCCTGTAGCAAGTAGGAACTTTAGGCAGATGTACTTATCAGGATTGAATTTATTTGGTCCATGAAAGGTAGATCTGAGTAGGTTTCCTGTAGCTTATAAGTTTACAAAAGAGGTATGAATATGACTTAACATATTGACTATTAACATAATATGACTGTACAGTCTTTAGGAACTCAGATAATGTTAGGATCGTAGTATAGCAAGAAGAGGAAATATAAAACACTTAATCAATGGAATCGGAGTTTAGGTAAGAAGGTAACAGATTGCATCTGTGAAGGTTTACATCTGAACTAGTTTTCAGAAAGGAGTTCAGGTAAAGAGTTAGGTCTGTTTCCTAGCTGTCAAGTTACAGTTACCTTAACTGTCAATGCAGTCAGAAATCTGGGTAACAAACAATAATCCAGTAGTCATATATCAATTAAAAATGACAGAATCCACTAGCCAACTGTTTCCTGTGGTTTCTGTAGTCTCCATGACAACTTGGGCAGAGTTAGTCTGGCTTTCAATCTCAGAAAACAGAGACTTTTTTTCTTTATGGAATAGGTACATGTGACATGAGAAATGACTTACCTTGATTTAGATAAGTCTTGTGACTCAAGGTATCAAGTTTTGTCCACTGTGTTTCTCAGTGAGTATCTTATCACAATCCAGGTAGTATCTTTTAGCAGTGTCCAAATCTTCTGAGAACTTATGGGAGTAAACTGTTAAAGGCTTCTGGAGATTGTGTCAGTTATAAACTTAAATATATTAGTAATTAGCAGACATCTCACAAGATTGAGGGATATATCGATTGGTTATATCTGAATAGAATAAACCATAATTTAATGGTGTAAGACACTGACCCTCAGTCACTGGTATTTATTTCGAGATCACCCCGAGTGAGAAATGAGATGCAGACCAATGCAAAAACAAGAGATTTATTTTCCAGCATGACAGGGTCAACCTTCAATCAGTCCCTCTAGGAGAGTGATGAGAAGGTGACCCTGAATAGCTATTACAAGCAATTTTAATACTTTTTAGGGGCACAGGTTACATCAGCAAGGTTACAGTTCAAACTTATTGGCTAAGTATTTTGACCTTTAAATCTATTGGCTAGCAAGTATGATATGCATTTGAACTCTACCTGGGACTTTACAGAGGGTCAGGTAACTATTAATCAGTACATTCTGAGAAGATTTTTGTACTCAACAATGTTCCTGTGGGTAGAGAATGGAACTTGGCCTAGTCTTGACCTCAGTGGAGATGAGGAAGATGTAATGACAGTGTGGGACTGGAAAAGAGTCCCTCGGTGTCAGTAGTAAAAATCATCATCTATTAAGATAGGATAGGAATGGAAATGTTAAATAATTTTGATAGTTTTTTGTAAGAAGAGAGATCATGGTGACAGAAAGTGAGATTGTCCAGGCAGCTTCAGACCTGTGATGTGGACTATGTGGGCAGGCCATGAGAACAGGCCAGGGATGTGGAAGTACAGAGCTGTATTAGCTCTGGGATTTGGACAGGTGCTGTGTAGAGGCCACAGCAAGTCAAAGAGCCTGATAAGCTCACTGCTTATCCT
Source organism: Grammomys surdaster (assembly GCF_004785775.1). Lineage (NCBI taxonomy): Eukaryota > Metazoa > Chordata > Mammalia > Rodentia > Muridae > Grammomys > Grammomys surdaster. The sequence goes on from NW_021605506.1 coordinate 3,896,750, forward strand.
TGTTGGAGGTGGAGAATTTTGACCCTGAGCTAGAAAAGGGACACCATGGAGACTGAGGAAACAGTGCCAGGTGAGCGACTGAAGAGTTGGGGCTGAGCATGGAGAACAGCCTGCAATATGTGCACTCTTTTGAGAAGATAAAGACAGGCACACATGTATGACTGTTGCTGCCTTCATTTCAAGACAGCAGCAAAGGTATGGTTACTTCAGCCAAACAGGGTGGGACTTCGTTCCAGCAGCTGAAGTCACAGCCAAGTGCTGTTGGAGACCACAGTGAGTGGGGAAAAGGAAGCTACTAAAGTCGTGTCCTGTATCCCAGCAATGTGCATGCTATTCTTGTGGAACTCTGCTAGCTTTCATTTTATAAGTCCCAGGCAGAGAGTGGAATAGTGAGAGAGTGAAAGAAAGATAGAGAGGTAAAGAGAGAGAGGGGCTACCTTGCATTTGAGAGCTCATGAGAGAGTGCACAAGTGTAGGAGTGGGATATGGTCATGCTGAAGCAGTCAGCTCAGGAACTTTGGAAAAGTCATGAGACCCTCTGTAAGGGAGAGACTAATTAACATTCCTCTGATCACGAGGGGGTGTAACTGACCCATGGGTAGGGACACATTCCACAGGATGGACCGTTGGTCATCCACAGACAAAAGAAGTCCTTCCGACCTCATTCCTTAAAGACCAATCAGTTTAAAAAGTCACACTGTTCTGCCAATCAGATTGTGCTTACTTGCTGCTGCCCTGAAAACTGTGTAAAAAGCTCACTGCATGAGCTGTGCAGGGTTGTCTCTCCTTTTGGATGCAGGATGACCCCAGCATCCTGGTTCAATAAAATCTCTCTTGCTTTTGCATTGATCCCCGCTCCGAGTTGTTCACTCAGGGATTTCCTGGTAAGCTAAGGCTTGTCAGAGTTTTATAATGCATGCCTAGGACAACAAGTCTCAAAAACAGAGTCCCTGGCAAAATGCAAGGGGTGGGGCCAGACCCCCTTTTTAAGAGGCAAACCGGGAGCAGGGCTAAGAAGTAAATGTGAGAGGGAGAAGGGAAGCAAGCAGAGTCCCTGGCAGGGGGCAGGGTCAGACCAGATTTTCAGATTGTGAACTAAAAGTGGCAAACCAGTGGAACCAGCAGCTGCAGAAGACACAGTGGGAGCAAATGTGGGAGAGGTAGGGGAAAACCTAAACTACAAGTTACTAGAGAGAAAGTTCCAGTTTAGTGGACATGTAGAGATATTGTTTTCTGCTCATTGTGAATTATACCAAGACATTCCAGTAAGTAGGGACAAGGTGTCAAAGACAGACCCATGGGTGAGACAAATGTGAACTGGGACTAAGCTCTGGGCCAGTGCCCTCAAGCATACAGAGAGCAATTTATCTGTGCCTAGTCTGGGATTCTCAGCTAAGATAAAGAAACTGTCTCAAAAGGTGAAAGGAAAGTCTGACTCAAGGGAAAAAAATACTAGTGAAAGACCGAAAGCCTCCCATCCTCAAGTGCAGCATAGGGGTAACTCTCAGCTTAAGAGCTCTCCCCTGGGATCATGGGAACAGTGGGGGTAGGGGGCTTACCAGTTCTCCAAAGTTTAGGCTAGAGAGCTTTAGATCTCAGTGTAGGCTCAAGACAGATCTCCATTTAGTAGTAGGAGATATGCAAACCTGCAGAGTTTCTAAATCCCAGGTTTTAGCACCAATGGTGTGTTTATAAAAAGATAAAGAGAGTGGGGTTCTGTTCTATAGAGGTGTGGTGAGGCATGGGGGAAGGCGGTGCCTCAGTGGGCCCATGCTAAGGCATCCCATACTCCTGAGTGAACAGCCACAAGATGGTATAGTATAGAATAGAGTTTATTCAGGGCATGGGGAGGGGAGTTAAGAAGGTAGTGGAGGCAGAGAATGGAAGGAAAGAGAGAGAGCGTGGGGGGTCGGGGAAGGAAGCAGAGAAAGACCAAGAGAGATAAAATAGGGAAAGCCTAAAGCCTTCGACCATCGATGTGACTCGTCTCACATCAGTGTTTTGGGGTTGTGAACTTGTCTAAGACCCCCCATAATTAGACATCCAAATTCAAAACTCACATAGTTGGGATTGAACATAAGACGCCTTCTCTGATTAGTTAGAGAAGGCGGAGATGCCAGAAGCCAGGACCCTCGCCCTTACCCTTACCCCCTACCTTTCCCCACCTGCACAATGTCCTCTGAAGCTTGGCAACTGCAAGATCCTGCTTAGCAACTGCAGATAGACTCAAAGCAGAGTACCATGTCTTCTTAAGAATAGCAGGGAGACCATAACTCAAGCAGTGTACCATATCTTCTGAAGAACTGCAGGTAGATCATAATTCAAGGCAGTGTACCATATAGACCATGACATGTTTCAAGGTACAGGCCAAGAAGATTTTGTACTTTTCCACCACCTGGACCCTCTTACCCCCTCCCCTTGTAAAACATGCTATAAAAAAAAAGCATTTCATGTTCAAAAAAAAAAAAAGAAATTAAAAAAAAAAGAAAAGAAAGATGCCTGTAAGGCATCTCAAAAAAAAAGAAAAAAAAAGAAAAGAATAAAAGAACCACTGATGTGACATAAAATTCTAATGATTAGAAAATAATAATATATATACCTAAGGCTCAGGTCGTACCACAACAAAAGGGGACAGAAAGGGTGTAAGAGCCAGAGAGAAGGGAAATAAGATTATAGTATGCCTATTCCCTCTAAGCACAATATGATCATGCTATCTGTCATGAAACAGACATAACCTTGGCCAATAGTCATGGAAATGAACTAAAACCAAAAAGCAGAAGTTAGATCTGTGGTAATAGTAATGGGGCCATTACTATTCTCAAGTAGAGCAAACTGGCTTAAGGATTCTGGGACCCATATGTGAGAGTCTACCATCTACTGCCTCCTTCCCCTAGCTATATGCATGTGGAAGTTGCTAGGGTAGAAGAATAGAGGGAGGCTAATTGAAAGTACAGTTCCATGATTCAGCTTCTATGAGGTAGCATCCATGATATAGTGGAACTTTAGTTTCATGTTGATATTTTTTGTAGTCAACCATATACCAGTATGTGACTTCTTCACCTAAGTTCCTATAAACTGTAACTATATTTGTAAGTGAACCTAATACTTATTGATCATCAAATCAGACTTGAGTGGAATCATTTCTTTGGTTTGTCATTGGGACCCAAACTGAGGTGAATGGACAGCTCCTCATATCTCCTCATGAATGTTAATACTCAATTCTAGAACTAAATAATTTTCAACCAACTTCATTTTATGGGAGTAGCAGTGTCTTTGGCCCAGCCTGCTGATCTCTAAAATAAGTAATTCAGAGGACTTTCAGTGGAGTGTTAGAGTTCTCTTTTGTCTTATAGTGACAAGCCCAGGAAAAGAAAAGGGCATGGTGGGTGAAAAGACTGGTTCTGCCTGGGACCAGTCATAAGCTATGCCAGCTCTCTGAAGCACACTCCACCTAATCAGTCTGCGAGATTTGTCAGTGCTTGCTTCTCTTCTGCTTGCATAATCCCTGACAACCAATCTAAGACAAGCAACAAACCTTGTTTGCGCAATACTTCTGTGAAGAAAGTCCAGAATCGCCAGGAATTAACATTTCTGTGAAACCCACACAGTTACAGTTGCTGTGCTTGTTCTCAACATCTGGAACTCAAGAAGAAAGAAAGAGGGTGATGCCTCATGGACTTCTCCTCCCACCGTTGGAGTCTGTTATGCCATTTGTTCCCAAACCTCTTTAAGTGGTTGACTTGTTATTAGAATTATATAATGTAATTAAATATACTACAATCTGGTGCAAAAAAAAAAAAAAAAGAAGGTAGTGGAGGCAGAGAATGGAAGGAAAGAGAGAGAGCGGGGGTGGGGGAAGGGAAGCAGAGAAAGACCAAGAGAGAAAAAATAGGGAAAGAGAGGAAGGAAGGGACAAGCAGCCCCTTTTATGGGTTAAGCCTATGTAGCTGTTGCAAGGTAACTGTGGGGCAAATCTTAGACAGAATGCTAACACTAGTCAACTATGCTAAAGGCCACAGTAGCCACCCAATTAGCTGCTTTCCAGTTTAGAAACACTCACTAGTCATTGACATTTTCAATGAAACCTTGCGCTGATGAGTGTTTAGGGCAATGCCCACCAGAACTTTCTTGTGGGTCAGCTGTGAGTTAAGCCCAAGCTTGTGTTTGTAAAGATCTTGGTGTGATTGCATCAGGTAGGCTCCTGATTGGACTTTCTTTGTTTACAAATATTTCCCTTGTACTACAAAGGCAAGCATTTTGATCCAACTCTTCAGGGAATCACTAGATAAGTTAAAATAAGAAGCTAAAATTCCTTCAGACTAAGTTCATCTTTAGGACTGAAGAGATAATTTAATGGTTGAGGGTTCATGATTCTTGCATAGGAACTGAGTTGTGTTCCTAACACCCATCTATATCCTTCATATCTATCTGTAACTTCAGCTCTGGAATATCTGATGGAATCTTATGGATGCTGCAGAGATCTATACTTACATACATTTGCCTTTTCTTTCTTCTCCCTCCCATACAAATACACATTCTTTAAAACTAAATGAATCTTTAAATACATTTCATGTTTTCTCTAGTCTTGGTGACTTAGGACCATTGCATGTGTTTCTAAGGACCCTGCTTTCATAAGTAGGGTGGGTTTGAATTCTATTAAGAACTCCTACTGTGTTTCACTTAAATGACAGTTTTCTTATTTACAGTAAAATTTTTCATGGTTGTTGTAGTGATGGTTAGTTTAAAGGTTAAATGAGTCTGTTCTGGCAGCTTTGACATCTTGGTAAATACCATCACATCTGAAGCCCTGTCCCCCAAAATTATGACTTACAGTTTCTTCCAATGTTTCTGGTACATTTGGCAACCTTTTGTTATTCTACTGTAACTTCTTTATTTTTGATTTTCTATTTCTCCATTCCACCATTCCAATGGCACCATTGCAATTTTCTCAGTTAAACCTTTTTTGAAGTCAGTAACATAGTTTGCATTTTCAGGAGATTTTTGAGTTTATGGTAGAAACTGAAGAATGCTTTAAAATGTCACATTTAGTTCAATTGTCACAGTGTCACAGTAAGAGAGAAAATTTTTAGATTTCATTAATAGAATCATGATATAATTCAACACTAAATCATTACAATGAGTTTTTCTATAATTAATATGAAAATATATCATGTCTGTCTTACCCAAAGCCTTCTGTAAGTAAAATCAAGATGATCTGTGGAAAATATAAAATTGTCATATTTTGAGATCAGAAAACCACACAAGCTGTTGTTGCTATTGCTTTTTAATAATTCAGTAGGCCATTGAAAAGAAACAAAAGATATAACACTTCAAAAATGTAAATTTACATTTTAGTTTTGGATGATTTCATTATGTGTACAGAAATGTCAAAAATGTTATTTTCTGCTTATACATATTAAAAAGTGATTCACTGAGATGTAAGGAAAAAGTGACAGCAAAAACCTCTTTTTCTTACTCAAAATTTTAACATATATAAAATTTAAAATGATGTCCTCAGCAAAAGCGTTACAAATATCATATATTTAGGTTCAGTCAAAGAAGATAAGTAATCAATGTGCAATGATATTAAAAATATAAAATAACATCTGAGAGGATTGGTCAAGGATATCACGGTTTGCCACCAAGCTTGATGACCCAAGCGTCTTAAAGGGGAAAGGAGTGACTCTAGTTAACGATTAACTGTTCCCTACTTCTTTACATACAGAGTCTCTCTCTCTCTCTCTCTCTCTCTATATCTATATATATATATATATATATATATATATATATATATATATATTTATCTGTGTGTGTGTTTCTGTTTCTCTCTCTCTCTCTCTCTCTCACACACACACACACACACACACACACTGTCATAGACACACATATATAAACACATATGTAAGCAGACATATTCACACTCAAAACAATATGTTTAAAATAATTTAAAAGGAAAAACCAATGAAGATTAAAACAAGTTCATAAAACCCCATGGATGCATCACCAATATTCTCATGTACATGAAGAGATTTAACAGTTAATCAACTAGAATATTTAATTTTGTGTTAGTTCTCTGCAAATTTATTTGTAGATCAATCCAGCATAATCCAGTAATTTGACTCTACTAATTTGTAACAACAAAAGACACAATTGGCCCATATAAATGAGTAAACCTAAACTAAATGATAGAATTGCACTTTGAACACAAAAATTAGGTTGAAGCTACATACTATACTTAACACAATTTAGCAATGTTTCAGGTTTTTCTAGGTATTTAAAATACTGAAAAAATGCTCCTAGAAAATATCTCACCATCTGTGGTGGAAGAGATGGATCAGTAATGAATGCTTCCTTTTGTACCGGAGGATTTTATTTTATTTCCCAACACACTTGTTAGACATCTCAAAGCTCTGAATAACTCCAGCTTCAAGTGTTCTAACACACTCTTCTCGTATCCTTGGGTACTATACCCAGTGACATACATTGAAAGAATGACCTTTTACAGTCAATAAGAAGTGTATTGATTAGATTGGTACATTGCCAAGGAGCCAGAGAGGGACAAAGACTTTTCAGTGAGTGTTTAAGGGGTGTTTGACTATACATATTCAAAAGAACACAAGATGTAAATCCACAACAAACCCCACAAATTAAGGTCTGCTAAGAACTGTTAAAATAAAGCTACAACTCCAAACTTTGATAAGAGAGTATTGTCGAATATGTTCAGTCACCATTATATATGGAAATATTTATTTTCAAGGAAATAAGAACAGTGAACAAACAGTAGTAGTTATAGATCCACCTTTATTATAACATCTGCAAGTGCTATTAACTGGAGAAACTTGTTAGATACTAAAGAAACATATCAATAGGTAATACTTTAATGAAGTGTGTAAGTATGTACATGTGAAATGGAAGATTAGATTTCATTATGTCAATGACATATAGATATCAAGAAGAAACACATAAAAATATTAAGCAAACAGCCATAACATACACCAAGGATGTGTGGAGAACCATGCAGGCCTTGTGCTTGGCTGGTTAGTTTATGTGAGCTTATCTGAGCTTTTCTTAATTGATTCAGTGGGTCATGTTCTCCTTGTATTCACTATTACCTCTGACTTCCGCATCTTCTCTTCCCAACTTTTATAGGATTTCCCTATCTTCAATGATAGGTATCTGATGGAAATCTCCAGTTTGTATTCTTTCTCTGCATAATGTCTGGCTATGGAGCTTTGCACTTACTCCAATCTGTTGCTAGGGGAAGTCTCTGTGACAATGACTGGAAAGGGCATGAATCTAGAAGTATGGCAGAATGTCGACAGAAATTGTTTCATGAAAAATGCAGAGAAATGAATACAACTAGAAAAATCACCATGAGTGAGGTAACCCACACCAAGAAAGAGAAGCATTGTATGTACTCCATTCTAAGTGGGTATTGGTTCATCAGTAAATTATAATAAATGTACACTCTACAGACTCAGAGAGGTGAGGGAAAAAGACCTACCTTGGAAGGGTAAATAGTATAAATAAAAGTACTGGGGGCTTGTGGAGACTAAACTAGGAAGAATAATGTAGGAGGGTGTGGGTCGTAGTTTTGCCTTACTGCTGGGGTGTTGGGCTTGTGAGAGTCCAAACCCACTACTCAGGAGAGGGAAAACACAGTTTTAGATAGCAGTCCCAGCACGTGTTTCTCTGTTTGGGAAAGACTCTTATGGAGGCCATGGTATTCAAATTCCCATGTTCTCAGTCACTTCTGTGGACTGGAAAGTCTTGAGAATAAGTTGTGGGCCTGCAATAAGCTCAGGGGTGAGGGAATTTGGCTCAACTCAGAGTATCAGGATTGCAGAGGGCCTGGAAGGGAGGCCTTCTACAGGAGAATTAGGATATTGCTCTTTGATATATCTGTCTCCTGAGAGGCTCTTCCAGAGACTGAAAAATATAGAGGCAGATGCTCACAGCATTGTACTGAGCATAGGGTCCCCAATAGAGGAATTAGAGAAAGGACTGGAGGACCTGAAGGGTTTTCCAACACCATAAGAAGAACAACAATATCAATGAATCAGAGCCCCCACAGCTCCCAGGGACTAAACCACCAACCAAAGAATACTCATGGGGGGACCTATGGCTTCAGCTGGATATGTAGCAGAAGATTGCCTTGGCGGTATCACCAGGAGGGAAACATCAGGGTTGGGGAATCCTAGAATACTGAAGCAGGAATTGTTGGGTGGGTGGGTGAGCACCCTCATAGAGGCAGGCACAGTGGGGATAAGGCTTGTGGAGGGGAAACTGAGAAGAGAGATAACATTCCAATTGCAAATAAATAAAGTAACCAATAAAAAATGAAAAAAAAACATCTACTGGACAATGATGTTATAATACTTGTGAGAGTGGCCAATAAACATTTGGTTTAATTTAATGCCCACCCCATGATAGGAAGGCCATGCCCTGCAATGCCTAGGTGGCTAAGAACCAGAGACTGGATACTCAGAATTCTTAAGGTAGATTCAAACAGGACTGGAGAAAATATATATATTGGTTTTTTGAAGTGTAAAACTTACTTTAACAATTCCAATTCCAGGACATGCTTACAAAAATCAGCACTGCTAAGTATTCTCTCCAAAATAATGAATCATGGAGTGCAATACTGAGACAAATGAATGAAGTAAACTCTTAAACACAATATTGTGGATAAAATGTACAAACTCATTGGCATGAAGGAAACAAGACTAAGTTGTATGCACACAGTATTACTGTGTGCATTCAACTTTCTATAATAAGCAAAATTGGCTAATGTAATTTAGGATGCATTCATGTCCTCCATTGCAAAACTATATTTGTCTCTGGTCAGTGTCCCTCTCTACTCTTTCTACTAGTTAAAGGTAAGGTCAGTTCAGATAATCTGTCTCAAGACTTTGAAACACTGATTACTCTCTTACACTCAGAAGCATTTGTAAAACTCTGGAGATCTCCTTAGCCTGTCTTAAAATGTGCTGGCGGCTGGTGGGTGGTTTAGCAATAAGGTATTTGCTGGAAGCAAAGACTTCTTTGTTTCTCAGAAATCATGAGGCTGCATGCATTAGATATAGAGTATGGGTGGACAAGCTGGCTAGTTAGACTAGTAAGAAATTGTGAACTGTGGGTCAAGAAAGCCACCTTACCTCAGTAAACTAAACTGAGAGAGACAAAAAATGCAACTCTATTTACCACAAGACCCCAGATCTATGTATAAATCTGTGCACCGATAGGCTCCCATACATAAAACATGCATAAACACCTCAATTACATGCAAAATAAATCACGCACTATCATCTTATTATTTCCCAAAATCATTTATATAGGCTCTTTGTGGTTGTATTCTATCAGAGAGATGTTAAAATATTCCTCCTAGATCATTTCTTTGTATATTTCACATTTCTATTTGTGTTTAAATTAATGTTCTGTTCCTAGAAGACACTGCATCTCTTTTAGTACTTCCAAATTTTCAGCAATTTCTCTCTTAACTTTCCATTGGCTTGAGGAGGCAGCAAGAGACTCTGTCAATATTTATGTTGATTGTAAGTCATTGTCTCACATTTCCATTAACATAAATCTAAGTTTGAATTGAGGATATGTGCTACTCACAACTATGCATTTATTTACATTTATTACTTAATGTTTTTCTCATTTTCTTGAACAATTTCTCAGAAATTTTTTCCTATTCTTCATCCTTGGTTAGTTTTGCTCCTTCAATTAGTTTTTGTGTGGATGGGTGTGTATGTGTTTGTGTGTGTGTCTTTTTGTGCATGTCTATTTGTATCTCTGTTAGTGTGTCTGTGTATGCATCTATATGAATTACTAAATGTGAGTCTCTGTGTGTATGTGTCTTTGTGTTCACCTTGCCCTCACCTGTCTTTCTCTCTTTTGAGTATACATATCTCTTTGTGTGTATATCTGTATGTATACCTTTCTTCCTCTCTGTTTTTCGTATGTATGTTTCTCTCTCTCTTCTTTGTGTGAGTGTGAGTGCATGCATGTAGTGTGTGTGTGTGTGTGTGTGTGTGTCTGTGTGTGTGTCTGTGTGTGTGTCTGTGTGTGTGTCTGTGTGTGTCTGTGTGTTGTATTACTGATAATGTCCCTTGGCTTTTTTACTTGACTGAGTTTTCACTATTTATCCATAAACTTATCCTAGTTGATAAATACATTCTCAAGGGATACCCACCTAGAACCCCCATTCCAAACTGTTCAACTGACCTAGTCTAGATCTATAATTTCTCCTATCTCTTTCTTTTCTCTTCCCCGTAGTCTCATATGTTTCCATGCTATACTCTAAAATGTTACATAGTCAAGGACGACCATGTTTTCTGTCTAAACCTTCTGCCCCTAATTCCTATGTGCAGAGATTAGAAGAATGTACCTCCACAGCCAGTAGATTTCTGGTACTGCTCTGATCATACCCAGGATTTTTTAGATGCTACCAACACTGTACAATATGTACATTTATCTCCACACTGAGCCCCTTGTCCTGGCTTTGTAGTCCATTTATCCTTGTATACCACGAGGAGCAGCATTTCTCCCATATTCACTCTCTGTCATACCCTATGCTCTCTTTCCTTATTTTTCAGTTGTATGTTCTGTCACAATCTCTCCCTTGTCTATAACCTAAACTCCTTGTTCAATTGGCACCTATTGACAAACTTTCAACCCAGGTTAAGTGCATCTCAATTATTAATTATTATTAATAATTATCATCTGAATTTATCTAACAAGGATCTTGGTGTTGTCACAAATGCAAACAATCTCCCATTCTGACTGTGTCATGTACGCTTGTGTGAACTGTTTCATCCTGTCTTCTCCCCAGACTTACATATCTCCTTCCACTTTCCACTAACTCACTATTTTCCTTATTTGGATTGTAACATGGAGCAATACCACACGGTTCATTATGACATATTTGGTTCTCTGAAATCTTTATCATACTTTTTCCTATAGATGAATCATCATTGCTCCTAACTACCTTTTCATATATCCATTAATCAATTAAGCAAATACTTTGTAAAGTATATTATAGGTACACTGATCATTTTTCATTAGACTGTCGTTTCTTGTTTTCTACTGTTTATTATTTCAGGCAAGTTCATTCAAGTGACTTAATTTAAAATAATGTACTGAGAAAAAAAAACTGATTTCATTTTAAAAATCATCTCAAAGGAAAAAATAGACTTATATCACAAAATCAAAAGACTCTTACTTAAGGATAGCAGATAATCTTTTCAGGTGAGTGCCCATCTCATGGGAGGTAAGCCACATTATACATTGTTGGATTAAAGTAGGGGTACCGTGTCTGCCCTGTCATGTGGGATAGGGCTGCTCAAGGAAGCAGAGGCCAGAGACAGGCTAATTCTCAGGCTCTTAAGCATCCAGGCACTTCTTGTAGCAGCAGAAATGCTGAAAACAAAGTGGGGGCCCACAGGCTCTATGCAGCCCACAGCCAAAGGGCAGAGAAGAACTCTGGCCCCATCCTGCAGGGAGGGTCCTTGGCTTGTCACAGCAGTTTGGCTTGGCTTAGTCACTGACAGCTGACTTGGGTTTGTGGTCACCATGACTGGGAACGCAGAGAGGTCTTCTGGGCAAGATTAGATGATGGCTGTATAGGTGAAGGCCTTCTGTATTGTTCCCCATGGCAGATCCCAATGAAAGAGAAACAGTTTTCCATGGTTTTAAGATGTTTATTGTCATGGAAGAAAGTAGATGAGAAAACATACTCTCTCTCTCTCTCTCTCTCTCTCTCTCTCTCTCTCTCTCTCTCTCTCGGGTGGGCTTGAGGTTAAATACCTTTTGCATAGAGGAGGGTCTGGGAAGGAAAATTTAATTGGCTAAGCCCTTCTGATATTTAAGTATTTCATTAATATGGAGATCTGTCTTGAGACTCTGTGGCCTGTAGTAACACCCTCTACCTGTGGAGGGGCTAGTAGAGGTGTTACCCTTACATGAATGAAAAATACAAGTCTGTGGAGGGCTGCGGCCTTGTGTCAGGAGCCTGGAATCTGGGGCATGGTGAAGCACCTGCTGTTCCTCAGCATTACCTTGGGTCACCAGGGCTTGCAGCCTATGCTCAACCAAAAACCAAGGTGCCTTTTATGGTCCAACAATATATTTGTGATTGTGTGGTATTACTGATTGCCAGCTTGGCAATGTCTAGAGTTGTGCAGAAGACAAGCCTCTATAGAGGTCTGGGAAGGAATATTTACATTATGTCAGCTGAGTTGGAAAGATCCATCCTTAAAGTGGGGATAATATTCCATGGGTCAGGATCCTAAATTCAACAAAAAGGAAACTTCAGCTGAGCACCAGCTTTTCCCTTTTCTTTTGCCTGACAAATATTGAGATGTGAGTAATTGCCTCAAGCTCACAATGCCATACATTCATGCTGGGTGGTATCTGCCTGCAACTGGAATCTAAAAGGAAACATTCCTTTTTAAAAAATTGTTGCATGTCAGTCATTTGATACTAGCAATAAGAAACGTAAATAATTGAACATATTTTCTTTATAATAATTTATTAAATTTCAACTCCTGTTGAAAATGACAGAATTTCAATTGTTTTATGGCTCATAACAGTACTTTAAACATTTGTCTAAATTTTACTTTATCTACTTGAGCATTGATTGTTTATTTAGTGATAGGAAATTGCAGAATAAACTGAAAGACAAAACACATCTACTTGAGTCCTGGCATCTGGAAGAAGCAGAGGGCTGGTAGATTACAACAGTGTGCTAACAGAGGCATTGTGCAAAAATGTACCAGTTATTTGCAGAAGTTTGAGTAATTTCTTCTACAAATTTCAGGTCAACTTATCTACCCTTTCAGATCTAATTATTTTCTGGGTATGAGAGTTTCACCTTTGTGTATATATACATATTATATTTGTATTACATTTGTTGTGGAATGTCAGAAGACCTATTAAGATCTCTTGCAACTGGAGTTTACAGATGACTGTGAGCCATCTTGTGTGGTAGAGAAAAAGCCATGTCCTCTTTAAGAATAAGTAGTGACCTTAAAAATTGAGCCATCCCTGTATCCCCCACAAGCATACTATCTCTCTATCTATCTATCTATCTATCTATCTATCTATCTATCTATCTAATATTTAACTTTTTCATTGCATTTAGCTTAGATATATACCCATGACTAAAATATGTATTCCCTGTGTACATTTCTTCTCATTCACTTTGTTTTGGTTCATTTACATTGATATTTCTTGATCTTTCCTGTAATTATGAGCAAAACATTTACTTTTTTGGAAAATAGTAGGGTTTATTCAACAGTGAAAATCAAAAAGTGATGATAGGTTTGAATCACTTGATAAGGGCTGGCTGTGCAAATAAGAGAATATGAATTCAGTCTTTCAGAATCCTTATAAAGACAGTGGGCACAGTGGCATACACTTGTAATTTGAATGCTGAGGTGAGGCGACAGAGTTTCTGGTGGCTTACTAGCCAGCATTTTTAAATGAATCAGTGGACTTGTTCAGTGAAAGTCACTGTTTATTAAAAAAAGGGGGAGGGGAATTGATGGTTCTTGAGAGATGGCTAGGCAATCAAAAGCACTTGCAGCATTTTCAGATGACCCAGCATGGGTTCCATTCACTAACCTAAGGTAGATCAGAACCATCCCCATTTGGCACACAGGAGGTGCACACATATGTATGTAGATACTCACACATATACATAAAATAAACTAATAAGTACTTAAAAGAATAAGATCCTGAAAGGTTTTGGAAGACAAATTATAACAGCTTTTGACCTCTACATGCAAACACATACCAGCACATATGCATTTGTACATACAACTGCCTTACATACATATAAATAACAATAATCACTTTAAAAGAGAATTTGAACTTGTTGCATCAAAATTATTTGGTTCTTGAGAGTTTTTCTTCAGTGAAGCAAATGGTGATGGTAAGAATGAACTCAACAACCTAACCCATGAGAACCGGATTTAGTATAAAACTGTTAAATGGTGTAGCCATCTGTCTATCCAATTTTTACTATGGAGAAGGCTGGCTGATATTTGTGTGGTTATTTCTGAGATTTTAACTTCTATCAAAATTAATATTCCCTCTGGGTGCCTTTGCACACTGTAAAGCACAGATGCATTAGAAGTAATATGAAAGTCTAAGTCTATAAATAAGTTTAGAGTTATAAAAAATGCTAGGCAATTTGAACATTTTATTATTCAATATGTTTTTTTTTTCCTGTTGGTAGGTCTACTTATCCCATAAGATCCATGCTTCTGTAAACCTCAGGAACATTTAATATCAAATACTTGAAAAGCTTCCTTTATCTATATTAATGGCCTGAGGCTCTCAACAAATAAAGCTAGATAATTGCTTCAAACATAAAATGCTGAAAATCAATACTTCCAGCCAATGCAGGAAACCAGAGACAGGGGATGCTACAGGAAAAAAAAATTGCTTTTCATCTATTTTCCCATATTCACTGAGTAGTAATACCTTGGTACTGGGAGCTGGATGGGTAGCTAAGCAGTTGTGAACACAGGCTGATGTTATAGAGGACGAAAAATCAGTTCCCACAATTACATGAATGCTCATACCACCTGTAACTCTTCCTTCAAAGTATCAGATACAGTCTTCTATCCCCCAAGAACAGCTTGATGCATGATGTGCACATACATTCAGTCACACATACTGACATAAATAAAAATACATCACAAAAAGAAATATACCAACTTGGCAGTGGTGGTGATGGATGCCTTTAGTCCCAGTGCTCAGGAGACAGTGGAAAGTGAATCTCTGAATTTGTGTCCAAACTGACCAACACAGTGAGTTCCAGGACAGCTGGGGTCAGACAGAGAAACTTTGTCTCAAACAAACAACCATTCAAGCAATATATCCTACTACACCTTTCTTTAATGGGTACAATTTAATTGTGGATTTACTATTTAATATCATCAAGAAACTGGTTATAATATATTGAATATTCTGAGTGAAAATAATGGAAACATTTCTGTGGTGTTGAGTTTGTTGAAGGTACAAAAATAATTCAATTTAGATTACATTTCAAAATCATACAAAGACATGGAGTGATTTTTTTCTCTGTGATCTAGTTTGGACTTCTGATTTAGGGTTACCATTAATCAGGAGTAGAATCAGGTTGGCATATTACATTTCCTCCATTACTTGTTTTGGTAACTTCAAGTTAAAGCCTTTTTTTCATTGGCTAAAGAGATAAAGTGCCCCTTAAGCCTTCCAGAGGAGAAAAGTTCATTGGAAATCATCCTAGATTGACATCTCACAACATTGAAAAATTCAGCTTCAGGAGAATCTGACTCTCCTCTTTGCATCTATAGGCATTGCATGTATATGAAGTGACACATAAAAACACACACTTAAAATTTTTAAAAAATACAAATAACAATTTAAAATCTTCTTTCCTCCTATTTTCATATGGCTATTCCATTTGTATATTTCTTCTCCTCACTTCTGTATTATTTTCTCTTTATTTACATTGATACATCTTGGTCTTATGTGTAATTTAAACCAGAAATGTCTAATTTTAGCATAAATGGTACATTTCATTCAGTAATGTAAAAAGTGTTAAGGAGCTGAGGAGATGACTCCCCATGCAAGCATGAGGCCCAGACTTCAGTCCCTCAGGACTGGAAAAATGTTATTCATGGTGTATGCATCTTCCTATGAAAACCAGAGAGGGACAGAAACATTTATGAGTGAAAAACAAACATAGTTTTGCTTATGAAAATTTCATATGTCTCTAGAGAAAGGAAAAAAATTGTCGGTGGCGTGTACTCGCCAGCGAGATAACACAGACACCAAAGTTCTTCAGCAGATCTTTATTACAATGTTATAGAGGAAAGACCCGCTGGAAAAAGGCCGGCTGGTGGAAAGCAGCTGGGAGAAAAGGCCCCGAGCCCCGAGAAGGTCCTGGTTAAATACCCCCTGGAGTGATGTGTACATATCTGGTTGGTTAATTGCCCATAAAATCCTATATGCCCCGGGAAGGGCTGTGACTTCCCGCGCTTTCCCCTTACACAAAGACAGTAAATTACAGAACTTGTGAGAGCATCGGATTGCCAGCGTTGTCTCTGCTTTCCACGGCTCTCTACAAAAAATCCTTTCATTTCTGCATTCTGGCTTATTCTTGAATAATATGTAGGTTATAGAAATGAGTCAAATATTTTAAGCTATTTTAAAAATTTGTATTACTTTAATAATATTGAGTATTTTTATTGTAAATTATAGAAACAACATGTTAATGTATATGAATGCAAGTTATAAGACATGTAGAATGTATTACAATTATATATAAGATAGCATATGTTTACTGAATATCATATAAAATTTATTTTTTTTCTGTTTTTGTAATCCATTCTATGGGTCACAATATTTCCTAGTCAACCTAGTTGCTTGTATTAGGATTACTTTACCATAGCAACAGACTAGCATTTAGTCAGATTATAATTTCCATATGTTTTCTTAAATTCTTAAATGGATAGAATCAGGTGATCTTCCTGATAAAGTCAGGTGTACCTATTATTCAAGAGAGTGAGGAATGAGAAAACATGATAGAAGAGGGATATAGTCAAGGAGGATTAACATTGAAAGTCTTTTTTAAACCTTATGGAACACAACTAAAGTAGAAAATTCCTAAAATGTGCATATAAACTAGTTAAAATGGTGCTATTTTCCTATAAGAAGACAATACACCAATGAGATAACTCATGCTAGTAATTAAAGTTCCCAGTACAGGAATGAGTTACTTCTTCTTCAGTTGTTGACCAATGAGATGATGTAGACCTTTAAGCATTAAAAACATTTTTCATTGTTCTTGGTTACCTGCCGTAACTTTCTGGTAAGACTTTCTTCCTGAAAACTCCAGAGATTTAAATTATAAACATGGAAAAATCAAATGGGTAATGACCTGGAAGCTTTCTGCCTACTGGATAGTTCTCATAGTACCAACAGATTCTATGAAAACTACATGAAAAGAAAAGTAATTGTCAGTATTACATAACTGTGAATCCTTCTACCAACAATTGACTACATACCTTCAAAGATATACCTACTGGCAAAGAAGTACTAGAATACTGTGGAGTATTCAATCACTTTTTGGCTAGACCTACTGCCTATTCAATGATATAGAACCATATTAGTCCAGAATCTTGTGGTTACATAGCTCATAATCCCTGTGGTGGAATCTAATACTATTTATTTATTTATTTATTTATTTATATTATTTTATTTTTTAAATCAAATCATAATTTTTACTTATTCACACAGGGGTTATAAACACAAAAAGGCAGGACCTGGGGAAGGGTATGACACCGGAGTGTGAGTGTTCAGGTAGAGTACAGATATCTTTCAGAACAGGGTATCAGCTGGGTGAAGGTTCAGGGGACAGGTCACTGTGACTCTGCCTATGATTCACTTGTCTTTATCTAAGTTGGTGTTATCTGCCAAGGCTACCTATTTACAAGGTCTATGACTACTCAGGCTGGTAAATTTCCACAAAAGCTACCTGTTTACAATAGTTTATAGCCATCTGTTTCAATGTTTTTCCACAGAGACCCAAGACTTGGTGTTAGTATACATGTATGACAGGCCTATTGCTGATTTTAGGCCTATGGCTGGTTTTAGGCTTTCATATAAGCAGGGCTGCCCCTGACATCTCCTCCCTTTTCTAAGTATAGAAGGGTTGTGGCGATTCTAATCTTGCGAAGGAGGGGATAGAGGCCTGACCTCCAGTAATAGAAGGGGACTTTGTAATGACTCCGGTCCCCCTGTCCATGGTTGTCAACCCTATTTCTTCCCATCTTTGGACCATTAATTGGGTTATTTTTGCTTACTTCTTTTGATCCCTGGGCCTTAAATAGGCTGACTAAATTTGTGAAACAACAGATAAATAATTTGACCTATTCTGATACATTATCATAAGTTAGCTATGGAGGACCACAAGACTCAAGGTGAGTTTGTTACTCTATCCAGGGTGTTCCCAAAACCCATCTCCTCCCAACCTAAAAGAGGGGACTTCCACCCCTAGACCTAGCAGATAGGGGCCATCCAGTACCCACTCTGATTGGCAATCTGAATTCTTGCTTAGGCTGCAAGGCTAAGCACTGCAAGGGAATATAGATAAAAGTTAAAAATATCTCTCTGGGTTCCCTGAAGGACAAGCCTCACTGTATAGAGGTTGATGTCAAAAGAAATCTAATACTTTTATATTGAAAACTGGACATAGTATTAATGATTCCTATGGATATTTGTGAATGAATGTAAGCATGCTTATGCCACAGTATGCTTATAGTAATGGGACGAGAACTTTAGGTGTTGTTTTGGGGTTTTCACCTTTTGGACCAATAGTTTTTTGTGTCTCTGTACAGGATAGTGGATCTATAAACTTGTGAGGATTTCTGTGAGAGTGTTAGAATCTCATCTACTGAACCAGATATTTACACATGCACAGAAAGATTTTTATTCTCTAAACTATCTCCCTACCTCTCCGGCATATCTTGAGAGCTACACAAAAATAATGAAGGATTATTGACTTAATAATCTGTTTGTAAGGTTTAAAATAATGAAAAAATCATGCACTAATATATTTTGTTCTAGTCTATTTAGATGAATTTTCCTAGCTATACATGGGTGTTTCTTCTGATTTTCATGACAAAAAACACTTATATATGTAGATGATGTTTGGTTATGTATAGAGTTTTCCACCCTGAATATTTTGGTTCTGTGATACCTGCTGCTCCCTCTACTAATATTCTTACTGAGATGTTACATAGATCTCAGCAAAACATTTGTTATCAAATAATGACTATTCAACATTGTCTGTTATTCACATTCAAATTAGATTTCAATGGCTTTATTGAAATGTGAAGTTATTAGAATTAATCAGTAAATACAGTCATGATATGTGCTAGAGGGTTTGGGACTATCTAGCCTTATTCTCATTGCAGTACTATGTGTACTTGCTAGTTGTTTTGTCAGTTTTTGCTGTGAAGAGTGAGATTTTTGTCCACCTATGACAACATGAATGATTCAACAAAAGAATTTGGCTTATAAGATACTAATTAATTCATACATATTGAAGGCTGGATAATTGCTAGCAGTTTTGTATATATGATCTGTGTGTGTGTATATGTGTGTATGTGTGTGTGTGTGTGTGTGTGTGCTTATGTTTCTGCATATGTGTGGAATCCCATGAGTTTGTGTGCAAAAGCCAAATGTCAATGTTGAATTCAGTATCTTCTGAAATTGCTCTCCTCCTTACTTTTTGATTCATAGATTCTCAATGAATTGGTGCTTGCAAATTAACTAGAATATTTGACCGATGATCTATAGAGATATTACTGTACTTTACACAGCATTTGGTTATTGGCATGCTGTACTATGGTTGGATTTTACAAGGGTCAGAGGATCAGAACTTAGAACCTGAAGTTTACAAGGAAATCAGTTTACCCACTGAGCCATCTTCATTGTCTCACAACACACGTACACACATACACACACACACGGACACACACACACATAGACACACATACACCATGCATACATACATGCACAAACACATACACATGCCCATGGATGTAGATACACACAAACACACACACATGGTCAACAAGTAAACAGGAAAAAGTTAAAAGGTGAAGAAAACTTAAGTGCTAGAGAGTTGGCTTAGGGGTTAAGAACATTCTCTGCTTTTGTTGAAAAAGCAGTTATAATTCAAACCACCAATATGATGGCTCATAATCTCAGCTCTAATTACAGGGTAACAGATTTCTTCAGAACTCTGTGAGCACCAGACTTGGACTGTGTTCAAATACCAGCATGCATGCAGCATAATCAGAGAGTGAAATTTTACATTGTATTAAAAAGAATTGATGTAATATGGAGTTCAAACATAAACATGTATAAGAAGGAGGTATGGAAAATTTGTGGAAATCTGCAAAAAAACTCTTAATTCCAGGATTATTTTAAGAAATCAACATATCACTCATTTTGTGTTTTGATTTTGTGTTTTCACTAAAATTATATTAAATAATTAATCCAAATAAGATCCATGATAATTTTTCTCTTCAGTGAAGTTGAATGTGATATTTGGGAGTGATACTTTCTTAAAATGCTGTTTCAGAAAAGGGTAACATTGAAGAGAGAGAAACTGCCCACCCACTGTGGTCTAAGTACGCACCAAAATATACTTTGAAGCCTGTGGAAAATCTTAGTGAATGTTATGTAGGGGATAACAAAGGATGGAGACTAATCTTTCATCTACATTATAGCCATGTCTCCTTGTTTGTTGTGAAGAATATTACGTGGTACTCTATTTTAATTTGCACAACTACTTGCAGTGTTGTTTAAATAAGCTTCCAGTTTTCTGAGTTTGTTTTCTGTAGCTATGATAAAGACATTGATCAAAAGTAACTCAGGGATATATGGGTTTATTTAATTTTACAGTTAAAATCCATAATGATGTGAAATAAGGTCAGAAACTGAAGGCAGGAATCTGATGCACAGGCAATGGAGGAATGCTACTTACTGTCTTTGATATGTTTTTATAAAGTCAATGATGTGTTTTGTAGAGCATGATATGGTGTGGTTGGAGGGATGCCTCAGCAGGCACATGTTGAGGCATCCCTTCCATCACTGAGGTATCAGCCATAAGATAGGACTAATATAGAATAGAATTTAATTGGAAACATAGGAAAGGGAGTTAAGAAGGGAGTAGAAGCAGAGAAAGAGGAGACAGGAAAAGGACCGAGAGGGAGAAGAGAGAGTAATAAGGGAAACATGGAGAGAGGTGGGAGGGGTAAGGGGAAAGAGGTTGAAAGGGGTCAAAGAGAGAGAAAAGGCTCAGAGAAGAAAAATGGGCAGAAAGGGAAAGGCAACCAAACAGTCCCTTCTATAGCAAGCCATGCCTAGGTGGCTATTGCTAGTTAAGTGATGGGAGGAGCCTAGATGGAATGCTAACACGCTAACAATTGTCTTTCTCATGCTTTGCTTAACCTGCTTTCTTATAGTGCTGAAGAGGACTTGCTCAGGTGTGGCACAACCCACAATGGTGTGGGCCCTCCCACAACAAACCAAATGTCCCATAGGTCAATCTGACAGTACGTTTCCTCAGCAGAGATTCTTTTCTCAGATAACTATAGCTTATGTCCAATAAAATTCTTATAACAAAATCATTTGACTGATCCTTATTCCAACATTCAGGTTCTTTTCTTGGTCTACAATCACCCTTAATTGTGAAATGAAAAGATTAACTGTTTCTACCTACTCCTTCTAGCTGTTCCATATCTAGTCTTATTTACCTTGCATAATTTTAATTACTTGGTGTTTCTCCATTTGTCTTTGTGCCTCTCAACTTTGAATGCAAAGGTATGGGTGTTTTTACTATAACACTGAAGATATTGGTAACATATAAAATTATAAAGTATATAATCTACATGAACATAAGATCCTGTGTATGCAAATGGGGATAAATTTATGCTTAATAATGAGCAAATATGTGACATTACCATTAAAAGTATATATTACTGTATTCCACCTGTCAATCAAGGAAGCTAGGTTTTAGTATTTAAATGACACAAGGCCACGTCTTATATTGTGGCATAACGCTTAATATGTGATGTCTTTACCCTGTGTCTTATTTCAGGATGCCTGCAGTTGGAAAACATCCTTTTAGATCATTTCCTGTCTCTATGTCTGAAAAAAAAGAATGAACCATTGTCTGCAAAGAATACTGACATGCACTTGTCTTGTTGTTTAAATAGAATGAGCAAAGATTTAAGAGGAGGAAGTGAACTCTTACCTTGTTTCCTTGTGACAGAAGACAAAACCAAACCTATGACAGCTGATAGCATTTCTATTTCCCATTCTTATGACTTCACTGTTGCTAAAATCACAAATTACACTTCATACACTCACAGACTTTCTTAATTACTTTGCTCATTTTTGTATAAAAATACATGGGAAAATAAACCTAAAAAAAAGAAAAAGTTTATTTTCACTTACAGTTTGTGGGTACAAAGATGTGGTGGAATGAATTTTGGGTGCCTGCTCACATAGTATATGTAATCAGGAAACAGAGAAATAAATGCTGTTTCTCAGATCCTTTTTTCCTTTTCCCCTGAGGTCCAGATCCTCAGCTCATAGACTAGTGTTATCATTAGGTAGGGAGGATCTTTATCACTCCCAATCTGATCTTGAAACTTACCAATGTGACCAGGGGTTTGTATCCTAAGCAATTCTATATCTCTTCAAGTTGCAAATCAGAACTAAACATCAGGTGGAATAAAATATACTTCCTACCATCACCTTATTGACTAAAAACCATACCCCTTACACACCAATGCAAGCATGTGCTAAATTTATGTTAATTTTGGATTAATATGTGTTAATGTTATTCAATATAATGTGAATTTATAATAAATGCTAGTTCTTACTTGATCTTGTTAGTGTTCATTTTTTGCAAATATATTGTTTTTTCTATTTATAGTGTGTGTTTGTGTGTGAGTATGTGTGTGTGTGTGTGTGATTGTGTGTGTGTGTGTGTGTGTGTGTGTATATGACTGCACACAGCCAAGAAATGATAGAGAACAAAGCATGGTGTCAATATTCACTTCTCATGTTCTTTGAGACAAGATATCCCATTATTTTCCACTGAGAATGCCAGGTAAGGTGGTCTAGAGTTTTTTGGTGGGGTTCTATTCATCCCTCATCTCATGGTAGGAGTGCTATGATTGCAAATGTTCACTAATGTGTCAAATTTCATGTTCTGCAGATGTAAACTCAGTTTCTAATTTCCAATTCCATTTTTATGTTTATAATAAGTGCGAAAATTTTATGGTGTAAAAAATGCTCACTACAATGAGAGTGAAGTCTGCCAAAAGTCTGAAGAGAGTATTTGTACATATATATATATATATATATATATATATATATATATATATGATAAAAACCTACATATCAAAATATGAAGGCATAAAATCCAATTTTTGTTTCTAATTTTAAAATTATAGCTTATTACTTTGCTTTACTTGTATGAATATTTTTTAGTTATGTTTATTAATACATCATATACTTTCTGTATGTACAGACACCAGAGCTGGACATTGGATCATTCAGACTTAGAGGTACAGAAAATTGTAAGTCAAAATGTTGCTGTTGATATCTGAACCCTGATGCTCTGAAAAAGAATCAAGTCCTCTTAACTGATGAACCTTTCTCACCACAAGCCTGAGATCTATAATTCAATTTTAAAATGAAAATAGTTTCAAAATATAAATGGTTAATAAATTCATGAAGTGAACTTAATTATCATTGGCCATTAAGTAAACACATATTAAATGTAATATGAAATAATACATCACAACAAACAGAATGGCTGAAGTAATAAAATAACTGTTGAATAAAAATAAACAAATGACCACTCCTAGATATGTCATAAGACATGACAATTCCTAAGCATGTAAGAGGAGATGGGTTTTACTGTGGACTTAGGGAGAATAACCCCAGAGGCATCTGAAAAACACATACTGATCATGACTAGCAGAATTAAGTGGGTCATGAGAGGAGATGGGGCAATAGTAAGGAGGAAGAAAGGAGACAGGTAGACAAAAGAAATCCTATAGAACTGAGAAAGAAGCCAGGAGAGCACATATCCAAAATGGCTGAGTTATATAAAGAAGAGAAGCATGGGGTGGAGTGGGGAAGCTAAGGGGCTGGTAAGGTTTAGACTGGGTGGTGGTAGTAGTGAGAACTGAAAGAAGACTGCAGCCAGCTACTGTTTTGATATGTATATGTTAATAGGCACCTCAGTTAATCTTTTATCTTCCATTTCTTTGAGACCAAACATAAAACAAAAACAGTTAACAATATGTGGGAAAGTTGAATTGTTTAGAGTTTTCTAGTAGGTGTGCAGAATAGTCAATATAAAGCAGTCAACTACTCTTGAGTATTTATCAAAGGAAATATAAAAATATACTCAACCAGAAACCAGACAATTCTTAAGAAAATATTAAATGATCTGAAAGTGAAAACAATTTAAATATTTATGAGCAAGTAAATGGATAAATAAAAAATGTGTTGTATCCATCTTTGAAATACCATTAGTTAAAAAACAAGCTTTGTACACACTATGTATAGTACCTGCTATGTTATATTTATGACAGGGATGCATTCCCATAGTGCAAATATAACATGAGAAGTCTGTCCTGATGAATTTCACATTGTATGACTTCATTTACATGTAATAAACAGAACAGGAAAATGTCCACATATAAAAGGTAATTTACACATTACCCAGGGATACAATATAGAGTGATGGAGTCTATCACACAAAAATGGCATTAATTTCAGTAATATAAAACTTTCAAAATTACAACTGCTACGAAGCATAAATTTGTAAATACATTTAGACTTATAAATTTCTTGATCTAAAATAATCAAAGAACAATTATCTGAGGTTAGTTTCAACACTTATTTTATTAGCATTGAAAGGATCACTTCTCATTACCATATTAGCAGGACATGATTACAGACTTTGACCTTGAATCCTAAGGACATTGCCAAACTGATTTCAGTGTCTGAATTTCTAAAAACTTCACACTCTCAGAATTGAGGGCAGAGCTTGTTTCTTCATAAAAACTGACTTAGCCATTCCTCTTTAATTTGAAGCACTTTCAAAAATAACATATCTCTTATCCACTCGTTTATTTTCTTTCACTCATGAATATGTCTGCATTGTGTACATGTCTTTGTAGCTACATGTTTGTATGTTCATGTGTTCATGTGGTATGGGTGCCTGCACATATGCAACGTCAACCCTGATATACACTTCATAGGGTGTCTTTCTCAATTGCTCTCATTATTTCTTGAGGCAGTCAATGAAGTGAACCCAGAGCTTCCCAATATCTATAGTCTTGTTAGCTAGTTTTTCTGCTGATCCATCCTCTCTACTTACAGGAAACTGGAATTACAGGTAGAGTGTCACAGACATCCAGCATTTATATTGTGCATTTACATTCTGGTCTTCATGCTGTAGCATGGGTGTTAGCCACTGGGGCATCTTTCCACATGAAGAGTATTACGTATGCTTAACCTCCTCATCAATGCCAATTTAAAATTATAGTAAAACTGTACAATTCCGGGTCTTCAAAAGTAATGGAAATATTTCTTCTGAATGTGAATTACGTTACATGTTATTTGAATGTTACAGCCATTCTAATAGAAAATAATACACTATCAATAATCCATGGAAATAGTGGCTTTGCTAGAAAACAGTACGCTTTGGAAATTATGTTCTGTTACCTCATTCTTTAACTTTTGGTGCTTTTCAAAAAGTGATTCATGTTTGGTGATTATGTAGTCAGTAAACTATTGCATGTAATCCCTTAGAATTCAACTAAACAAAAGAAGGGCATGGCAGTACGTATTTTTTATAATTCTCAAGGGTGAAGAAGCAGAAATAGGCAACTTTCTGGTGCTCACCTGTCGTCCATCAGAGGTAATTTGATGAGTCCCAGACTAACAGAAGTCCTTGTGACAAAAGTCAAGGTGGATGGCACATTAAAAAAAATTGCCCTTGGGATTATTTCTATTCCATGTACACATGTGCACAAGGACCCACATGTACATGTGTTTTTGCATACATTTTAGAATATAGATACAAACATTCAGATTACATATATTGTTGGATGGATGACTTTATTGTTTGGTCATTTACATAATCAATGCTATTTATTCTTGACAGCGTTTAAAATAATTTTTAATATTATATTGAGAAATTACCTTTTTATCTTAATTCTATAATTATATTATAGAAAAACTACCTTTGTTAGACCAGCCATCAATAAACTTTGATACATCCAAGACCCCTGAAGCTACTAACACACAAAGAACCAAGAAATTCTACCACTCTACTGTTATCCATTAGATGTACAGAGATTTTCCATTTCCCTAATATTTTTCTGAGATTACCATATGAATGGCAACATGCAGTCCAGAAGAATGTAGTTTCTTAAAGCTGCTGTTTTTCATGTTGAAGATGTTTGTTTATTTATTTGTTTGTTCATGTGTGTGTGCACATGCACATCAGTGTAAGGCATGTTCACATGTGTGTTCAGATTTGTTTGATTGTATGCAACAGTGGTGCCAAAGGACAAGGGTAATTGGATGTCTTCCAATTACTTTGTGGGGTTTATTTTTTTGAGTGAGTATCTTTTACTAAATATCTCCTTTTAAAAAGTCTACATATTTTTGGTTAGTGTTGCAGTCCGTGAACACAATGATTCTTATTTTTCTGTCCCCTTAGTGGTGGAGTTACAGCAGTATAAGTAGCAAGACTGGGATTGGTATGTGAGTGCTGGGATTTGAACTTCCTTCAAGCCTGTGTAAAAAAGGGTTCTTAATGCCTGCAACATCTCTCAAGCCTCTAAAGTTACATTTTAAGAAATGAAGTGTTTTCAATCTTGAAGTAAGCTATTGTGTAATATAATAATTAACTCTCACTTACTTTGAATATTTTCCATTTTGTAGCAGTATAACACTTAATCCATGAGCCATTAAAGGTCATTTAAAAAATCTTCTTCCTGATTTGGGGTTATTATAAATGAACCTGTTACAATCATTCATACACTGGTGTTTCTATCAATGTAGATCACCAATTTTTGAGTGGGTTTATAAGTGTATATCCTAACTAAATTATATCAAATATTATGAAAATCTTTCATATATTTTGTTGAATGTTATTTTTTATTCTCACTAATGCCATACTAAATATTCCATCTATTTTTTTATAATTCTTCCTTTTCTAGTAGTTTTTCATATTCACATTTACCATGTCTTCAGTCAGCATTCTAATATATTAAACACATTCTTATTGCTATGAAGTGAATTTGATCCCATCATGTGTCATGTGTTCTACCAGCAACCACCCTTGCTTCATCTGGTAACTACTCTTGGATGCTACCTTAATTGGTTAAAGAATCATGAGACATAGGTTAAAAACAGTTCTCAGCCTGTCTATGATGCTAGTTGTATAGATTTGGCTAAGGGATTAAAACAGTGATGAGAAAAGCATCCCCTGAATGTGAAAGTTCATTAAATGGGCTAAGATTATAAATGGACTGAGAACTAGATGAGAGATTCCCAATCCCTTCTTCAAGTCTTCTTAAACGTATGTGGTCTGCTGCCTTCATCCCTGAACTTGGGCTCCAGATTCTGCATGGGGTAAACAAAGAATTTCATTAGTACCACTATGGTCTTCAAGATGTTTTCCCTGAGAATAGTATCTGTCTTTGTGAACCTTCCAGTTAGTTTCTTAGGTAGAACAGCAGCTGGTTTTCCCCTAAGTCTTTCATGGGCATTTCTTTATCATAACTTGAAATCTTGTTTGTAAATTGTATTCAAAACAGGAATGGCTACCATTCCATGAATTCTCATTCACAACATTTCCATTTTGTTAATTCTTTCTTAAGTGTTGTCAGAGACTGTTTCTGAAATTGCTTAAGATCTAGTCCTTGGGGGATAACTATGGTAGTAGTAGAGAAAGCTTAAGTGCAAAAGGAGAGGGAGAATAGTCATTTGTTCTTTGAAAATACTTTAATTTAAAAACTATTTTTCATTCCAGTGTGATAACTGGAATCCTGATCTCCAAATGCAAGAAAAACCAGAAAAGGTAATGAGTATCTCTCATACAATTGCTTGTATTGTGAAATATGAAATGGAAGCTGTGATACACTATAAGTTTTTGAGCTAACAAATCTATAATAAGTAGCAACCAATAGTACAATAGAGACAGTCTCAAATAAGATGAAATGTAAACAAATACAGTTGTTCTTTTTTTTTTTCTTTTGGTTTTTCGAGACAGGGTTTCTCTGTGTAGCCCTGGCTGTCCTGGAACTTACTCGGTAGACCAGGCTGGACTTGAACTCAGAAATCCGCCTGCCTCTGCCTCCCAAGTGCTGGGATTAAAGGCGTTTTTTTTTGTTTTGTTTTTAAATTATTTATTATAAATATATACTCTGTAGCTGCCTTCAGACACACCAGAAGAGGACATCAGACCCTATTACAGATGGTTGTGAGCCACCATGTGACTACTGGGAACTGAACTCAGGACCTCTGTAATAGCAGTCAGTGCTCTTAACCACTGAGCCATCTCTCCACCCCACAGTTGTTCTTTTGTATGTGGTTAAATGTATGCATGTATGTGTACTTGTACTCTTTCACAAACATACACAAATACACACATATACTTACATTATAGACACATATTTAAAATAATAGTTATGGACACATGAAATACAGATGAATGTGTCACTAAATGTGTATTTGATTAAAATAATAGCACAATTCTTATTTTGAGAATATTTATTTGTAGTCATGATTGAAGTCATGGTTTCCCATATATTCTATTTTATCTTTACAGATCTCTAAAACTTTTCTTGTACTTTGTAAGTGGCTCAAAGCAGCACAAACAAGCATGCAGATTTGATGCTTCCATATTAGTAAAATATTGCCCATTTTAAAAAGATTTGTAGCTTATTAATAATTTCACTCATTGGATCTCCATACTGAACTCTTTGCCTAATCTGCACTAGGAGTGGGATTTCCGATGAAATATGGTATAAGAAAATGAGAACTGACTACTTAAATAATAAGCTTAGTGTTGAAGTTTGGAGTCAACATGTCTAGAGCAAACCTGATGAAATTGAGGGGCAGTCACAAAAGTACTTTTTACTAATCTCAGCATCCACGTAGCACAGCAGAAACCTGTGCTGAAACCTACAATCAGCAGACCCTTTTAATTAGAAGAATTAATAAACATGCAAATACACCTCCCCATTTTACAAATACATTTTTCTCCCAGTATAAGAATAGGGGAGAGAGGGACATAGAGACAGTAGCAAACTTAATATATTCACGTTGAGATCAAAAATGTTCTAAATTAGACACTTTTACCTGAAAGGATAGTTAGGAAAATTAGACTTTTGCAATAACAAATGAGTGTTACATTAAAATCAGCGACTTATCATTTGGTACCAAAAAAATTCAGAATTAAAAAATATTGCCAGTTTTGAAAGTTTTTAAAAGAGCTCAAATCTCTCAGAAGTATGACAAGTATTTCCAAGTATTTTTTGTGATGTAAAATACCTATGTTTGAACATTTTAAATTTGGAAAGTTTCAAGTTCAATTATTAGAATACACATACATACAAACAAACACACACACACACACACACACACATGAGATAGATAGATAGATAGATAGATAGATAGATAGATAGATAGATAGAGAAAAGATAGCTTTATAAATATGTGCAGTCAAAGAGTGATAGAAAAGTGGGGGATGCCAAGCTACGACAATACAAGCTCTCTGTTGTGAGAACTCAAAACAAAATAAAAAATTTCTTAGCTAGTTTTGGAAGATAGCTGAAAAATAATGGAAGGGTCATATCCAGCATGAAAAATCCCAGTCAACCAAAAACAGTTTTTGAAATAGCCACAAATGTTTTATGTTGCTTTCATTCTCTTCATCTCCACTCATTCTCCTGATACAGAGGCAACAGCATTTACTAGTAGTAGTAGTAGTAGTAGTAGTAGTAGCAGTAGAAGTAGCAGTAGCAGTAGCAGTAGTAGTATCATTATCATAATTATTATTATTGAGTATTGCATACATACATAAATTGAAATATGGTGACATGCACCCTCCACTTTCTCCTTCAAACCTCCTTCCCACTTATAATATATGCCTTCAACATGTTGCCCTACCTAATGCTATGCCATTCTAAAAATAACTCCCTAAATCCAGTTAGTTATGTTTTGTGGAGATGAGTGCGAGATAATCCACTGAACTGGAGCTACCTAGCAGTGAACATAACCTCAAAAAATATGATTAAATTTTGTTCTTGAGCATCAGCCTCTGTATTCTGACTTCTCCAGTTTCATCCCCTAAAATAGGAGAAAACAGGGGGCAGAGTTAATCTCACCTGCAAATAATCTTGTTCTGGTCAGCGTGAGGGAACTCAGAATGGAGAAAGAAGGCATGAGATATAACTGCTATTTGTAATAGCAAATACAATACAAAACAAAACAAACAAACAAAATAACAGTGATCACTATAGTGATCACAAAGTTACTGTAGAGTCCAAAGTAGAAATGTACCAGAATTTAAAAGTTGAAGGAGAATTTGGGATGAGATTCCTAGAAATCAGAACATTCACCAATTGACACCTCTAAAGTGTGGCAGCTTGAATGGCAAGAAAATTTCCACATTAATATTCAGAGATAATCTAAGAAGAACTTATGTTTATTACTTTTGTTGATCCTTAGTCACAGGTAAGTTACAGGTGAGTTGAAGTAAAGGAAGAATTCAATACATCAGCTTGAGAAGCATTTTAGCATGGAATTTTCACATTGCAACCTTGAAGAGAGATAATGGTAACTGTTATCTCTCATGAGATACAAATGTTTTTGGTAAAAACAGCTAGCAAGGTGTCACACATTGTCACACTAGTGACTAAACACTCTTTATTATTGCATACTACCTGAGTCTGTTTTCTTCTTTAGTAACTTTTGGACTCTGACTAATCCAAACACTATCCGCTGGGAAGTTCCTATCACTGCAACAGAAGAGCAGCTGCAGCCTCACCATCTTGATGCTAATGATTTCTGAGGATCCCAGAAATCTTCTCCCCTGCCTTTCCATTCTTTTCCTTACCTACCACCAATAGTATCATTAGTACTTACCTACCTTTCCTTCCCTTAGCCACCAGTTCCAGCAAGACCTTTGCTTAACCACAACAGCCAAGCAATCAAGTAAAATGGTCAACACACAGCAAACATATTCTCTCAAAATCTAAGATGACTCAGAAACCAAGGATGAAAATACCCAACTAAGAAAGACAAACCCAGAAATAAGCACCTACACTTATAGTCACACTAAACCCAAATGCCTAGATGTCAGCACAAGAATAAACTCAGTGACAGCCAGGGCAATATGTCTTCAGCAGACTCCAGCTATCTCAAAGAAGACCTTAATATTCAAATAGACATGAAGCTAAAAAAAAAGACATTTAAACCAAGTATAGAAAGATGATGGTCCTTAAAAAGGTCATAAGTAAATTCCTTAAAGGAATTCAGAAGCACAAGCAAACAAGCAAACAATCGGAGAAAAATAATAAATCCAGAAGAAGAAGAAAAGGAGGAGGAAGAAGAGGAGGAGGAGGAGGAGAAGGAGGAAGAGGAGGAAGAGGAGAAGGAAGGAGAAGGAGAAGGAGGAGAAAAAGAAGATGAAGGAGAAGAAGCAGTAGAAGAAGAAGCAGAAGAAGCTACAGAAGCAGAAGAAGGCAAGCAAAATAAAACAGAAAGCAAACAATAGAAGGAAATGAATAAAACAGTTTAAATCTTAAATAGATATAGAATAAAAAAAATTCAGGAAATAAAATAAAGAACTGATGTGAACAGGAATTATAGAAGCAATCTTCATCAACATAATAAAAAAGATAGAAGACTGAATCTCAGGCATTGAATATACAATAGAAAAAAATGGCTACATCAAAGAAAATGTTAATTCTAAAAAGCTCCTGACACAAAGCAACCAGGAAATCTGGAACACTATGAAAAGACCAAACCTAAGAGTAACAAGAATGGAGAAAGATGAAGAATTCTAGCTCAAAGTCTCAGAAAACATTTTACACAATATCAAAGAAGAAATTTCCCTAACCTAGAAAAGGAAATGTCTACAAAATGGAAGAAGCATACATAATACCAAGTAGATAGGACCAGAAAAGAAAGTTCCCTAACCACATAAAATGAAAACGTTAAACATACAGAACAAGGAAAGAATATTAAGAACTGCAAGGGAAAAGGATCAAGTAACATATAAAGGAAGACCAATAAGAATTAAACCTGACTTCTCAATGGAGACTCTAAAAGCAACTGACTTCTGAATGGATATTCTAAAAGCCAGTAGGGTCTAGACAGACAAATGTCCTGCAAACTCTGTGAGACCACAGATTCCAACCCAGATTACTACACTCAGAAAATTTTCAATCACCATAGATGAAGAAAATAAGATATTCCATGATGAAGTCAAATTTAAACAATATCTATGTACAAACTCAGCCCTACTGAAGGTGATAACAGGAAACCATTAACACAAAGGAGGCTTATAATCTGGCACTAGAAAAAAATATGGGAAACACTTGCACATGGACACAGATACACACACATATACACAAACACACACACACATACATACACAGAGGCATGTGTGCATTCACACATACACATGCACCACTGACAGCCTATCTACTACCATCACCAAAACCAAAATAAAAGAAACTAGCAATCATTGGTTATTGATATTTGTTAATATCAATAGTTTCAATTCCCTAATTAAAAAAAAAGACATAATGGATACTGTTTTTGCATCCATCCTTATGATGTATATAAGAAGAGCACTTCAGTAAGAGTGGAGGGCCCTGGTGGGCATAGGTGGAAGAAGAGAACCTTGACCTCATGAAGGCTGGACGCCCCAGGGGGTGGGAATTTTGAGGGTGGGAAGGTGGGAGTGGGGGGGTAGATAGAGGTTACATCCACAGAGAAGAAGGAGGAGGGGTGAGGGGATTGGGGGTTCCTGGGTGGGTGGGGGATAGGGTAAGGGGACAACATATGAAATGTAAATAAAACATCCAATAAAAAAATTTAAAAAAACCATGAAAAAAAAAAGAAGAGCACTTCATACTCCAGAAAAAATAGTTGAAGAAAAGATACTCCAAGAAAATGGACCCAAAACACAAGTTTGTATAGCCATTTTAATACCTAACAGAATAGTCTTGAA
The DNA here is from genome assembly GCF_004785775.1 of Grammomys surdaster. Taxonomy (NCBI): domain Eukaryota; kingdom Metazoa; phylum Chordata; class Mammalia; order Rodentia; family Muridae; genus Grammomys; species Grammomys surdaster. The sequence goes on from NW_021605506.1 coordinate 3,929,613, forward strand.
ACCAAAATTAATCAAATGACAGAGAGAAGGATACTATCATTTCATCAAAAAAAACCCCACCAAGATGGTATTTTAATCTTAATATCTATGTCTCAAATACAAGGGTTCCCATAGATCAAGGACATCAAAGAAATGTTTTGCCTTCCAACCCTTGCTTGGTCTTTTGGCTGTGGCAGAAACTTAGCAGGTCTGCTCCCGTGAAGTCACCATATTCTGAACCTTCCTAGAGCATCAAAGCAGCTGAGGAACCACTTCACTCAGAGCAGCAGAGCAACCATTACACTCAGAGCAGCTGAGGAACCACTGCACTCAGAGCAGCTGAGGAACCACTGCACTCAGAGCAGCAGGATTTCAGGATTCCAAAGGAAGCCTGAGTCACAGGAGCTCTTCCACCCAGGAGCTCAGGATCACAGGATCACAGAGACAGCTGGACTCTGAGGAGTTCTGACACAAGCAAGATAACTGGAAAGATAGGCTCCAGTCAGAGGCAATGAGTGCAGGTAGATCTAGAGTTAACCAGATGGTGAAAGGCAAAAAGTGTATTATAAGCAACACAAACCAAAGTTACCTGGCATCATCAGAACCCAGTTCTCCAATCATAGCAAGTCCAGGAAATGTCATCACATCAGAAAAGCGGGATTCAGATTTTAAATCTCTTCTCATGAGAATGATATAAGGACATAAACAACTTTTGAAGGACATAAACAACTCCCTTAAAGAAATAGATGAGAACACAGGTAAACAGGTAGAAGCTCATAAAGAGGAAACACAAAAATCCCTTAATGAATTGCAAGAAAACACAACCAAACATGTGAAGGAATTAAACAAAACCATCCAGAATCTAAAAATAGAGGTAGAAACAATAAAGAAATCTCAAAGGGAGACTACCCTGGAGATAGAAAACCTAAGAAAGATATCAGGAGTCATAGGATTCAAGCATCACCAACAGAATAAAAGAGACAGAAGAAAGAATCTCATGTGCAAAAGACAACATGGAAAAAAACATTGACACAACTGTCAAAGAAAATGCACAATGCAAAAACTCCTAACCCAAAACATCCAGGAAATCCAGCACACAATGAGCACACAAAACCTAAGGATAATAGGTATAGATGAGAGTAAAGATTCCCAAAGTAAAGGGCCAGTAAATATCTTCAACAAAATTATAGAGGAAAACTTCCCTAACCTAAAGAATGAGATGCCTATGAACATACAAGAAGCCTAAGGAACTCCAAATAGACTAGACAAGAAAAGAAATTCCTTCCATCACATATTAATCAAAACATCATATTCACAAAATGAAGAAAAAGTACTAAAAGCAGTAAGGGAAAAAGGTCAAGTAACATACAAAGGCAGACCTATAAGAATTACACCATACTTCTCACCAAGACTATAAAAGCCAGAAGATCCTGGACTGATATCATACAGACCTGAAGAGAACACAAATGCCATCCCAGATTACAATATCGAGTAAAATTCTCAATCACAAAAATGGAAAAACCAAGATATTCAATGTCAGTACCAAATTTACACAATATCTTTCCACAAATCCAGCCCTACAAATGATAAAATAGGGAAAACTATAACACAAGGAGAGAAACTACAAAAGACAGAAAGAAAGAAAGACAGGAAGAAAGAAAGAAAGAAAGACAGAAAGAAAGAAATTAAAGACTATTTAGAATTTAATGAAAATGAAGGCTCATCATACCAAAATTTATTGGACACAATTAAAGGAAAAAGGGAAAACCACATAGCTCTACGTGTCTACAAAAAGAACCTGGAGAGAGCATACACTAGCAACTTGACAACACACTTGAAATCTCTAGAATAAAAAGAAGCAAATAGACACAAGAGGAGTAGGCAGCAGGAAATAATCAAACTCAGGGATGAAATCAACCAAGTAGAAAGAAAAGAATTATACAGACTATCAACAAAACCAGGAGCTGGTTCTTTGAGAAAATCAACAAGATAGATAAACCCTTAGTCAGACTAAACAGAAGGCACAGAGACAGTATCCATATTAATAAAATTAGAACTGAAAAGGGAGACATAAGCCTACTACAAAAGCTTATACTCAACAAAACTGGAAAATCTAGATGAAATGGACAATTTTCTAGACAGACACCAGTACCAAAGCTAAATCAAGAGCAGATAAACTGTCTAAACAGTCCCATAATACCTAAAGGAAAAGCAGCAGTTTATTAAAAGTCTCCCCACCCAAAACAGCAAAGAACCAGATCGTTTTAGTTCAGAATTCTATCAGAACTTCAAAGAAGACCTAATACCAATTTTCTTCAAACTACTCCATGAAATAGAAAGAGAAGAAACACTACCCAATTCGTTCTATGCAGTCACAATCATGCTCATACCTAAATCTCACAAAGACCCAAAAAAAGAAAAGAAACTTCAGACCAAACTCCCTTATGAATATTGATGAAAAAATACTCAATAAAATTCTAGCAAACTGAATCCAAAAACACATCAAAACAATCATCCATCATGATCAAGTAGGCTTTATCCTAGGAATGATGGGATGGTTCAATATTCAGAAATCCATCAATGTAATCAATTATATAAACAAACTCAAAGGGAAAAAAAAACACATGATCATCTCACTAGATGCTGAGAAAGCATTTGAAAAATTCTCCATCCCTTCATAGTAAATGTCTTGGAAAGACCAGGAATTCAAGGACCATATATAAACATAGTAAAAGCAATATACAGCAAACCAGTAGCCAACATAAAACTGAACGGAGAGAAACTTGAAGAAATCATACTAAGATAGGGGACAAGAAAAGGCTGCTAACTCTCTCCTTACCTATTCAATATAGTACTGGTAGTCCTAGCCAGAGCAATTAGACAACCAAATTTTAAAAAAGGCAAAAAGATACAAATAGGAAAGGAAGAAGTCAAATATCACTATTTGCAGATCATATAATAGTATACTTAAGTGACCCCAAAACTTCCACCAGACATCTCCTAAACCTGATAAACAACATCAGCAACATGGCTTATTATAAAACCAACTCAAACAGATCAGTAGCCTTCTTCTGCTGGAAAGGTAAACAGACTGAGAAAGAAATTAGGGAAAATGACACCCTTCACAATAGTCACAAATAATATAAAATATCTAGGTGTGAATCTAACTAAGCAAGTGAAAGATCTGTATGACAAGAACTTCAAGTCTCTGATGGTAGAAATCGAAGATGTCAGAAGATGGATTATCTCCAGTGGTCATGGATTGGCAGGATTAACATAGTAAAAATGGCCATCTTGCCAAAAGCAATCTACAAATTCAATGCAATCCCCATTAAAATCCCAACTCAAGTCTTCAGAGAGTTAGAAAGAGAAATTCTCAAATTCATTTGGAATAACAAAACACCCCGGATAGCAAAAACTGTTCTCAATAATAAAAGAACTTTTGGAGGAATCACCCACCATCCCTGACTTCAAGCTGTACTACAGGGCAATAGTGATAAAAACTGCATGGTACTGATAGAGAGACAGGCAGGAAGATCATTGTAATAGAATTAAAAACCCAGAAATGAACCCACACACTGAGGGTCACTTGATCTTTGGAAAAGGAGCTAAAACTGTCCAATGGAAAAAGGACAGCATTTTCAAAAAATGGTGCTGGTTCAACTGGAGGACAACATGTAGAAGAATGCAAATGGATCCTTTCTTGTCTCCTTGTACAAAGCTCAAATCCAAGTGGATAAAGAACCTCCACATAAAACCAGATACACTGAAACTAATAGAGGAGAAGGTGGGGAACAACCTTGAATACTTGGGCATAAGAGAAAAGTTCCTGAACAGAACACCAATGGCTTATGCTCTAAGATCAAGAATTGACAAATTGGACTTCATAAAATTGCAATTTATGTAAGTCAAAGGACACTGTCAATAGGACAAAATGGCATCCAACAGATTAGGAAAAGGTCTTTACCAATCCTTCATTCAACAGAGGACTAAGATCCAATATATACAAAGAGTTCAAGAATTTAGACTGCAGACAACCAAGTAACCCTATTGAAAAGGGGGTACAGAGCTAAACAAATAATTCTCAATTGAGGAAACTCGAATGGCCGAGAAGCACCTAAAAAAATGTTCACCTTCCTTAGTCATCAGGCAAATGCAAATCAAAACAACCCTGAGAATCCACCTCACACCAGTCAGAATGGCTAGATCAAAAACTCAGGTGATACTAGATGCTGGATAAGGATGTGGAGAAAGAGGAACACTCCTCCATTGTTGGGATTGCAAGATGGTGCATCCACTCTGGAAATCAGTCTGGCAGTTCCTCAGAAAATTGGACATAGCATTACCTGAGGATCCAGCTATACCACTCCTGGGCATATACCCAGAAGATCCTCCATCATATTACAAGGACATACGCTCCACTATTTTCATAGCAGCCTTATTTATTATAGCCAGAAGCTGGAAAGAACCCAGAGGTCCTTCAACAGAGGAATGGATACAAACGTATGGTACATTTACACAATGGAGTATTACTCAGCTATTAAAAACAATAAATTTGACATATTCTTAGGTAAATAGATGGAACTAGAAGATATCATCCTGAGTGAAGTAACCCAATCACAAAAGAACACACATGGTATTCACTCATTGATAATTCGATATTAGCCCAGAAGATTTCAATATCCAAAATAAAACTCACAGACCATATGAAGCTCATGTAGAAGGAAGATCAAATTCTGTGTGCTTCGGTTCTTTTAGAAGGAGTTACAAAATACTTAGGGAGCAAATAGGGAGACATCGTGTGGGACAGAGACTGAAGAAGGGTTTTCTGAAAACCATTTCACCTGGGTTTCCATCCCATGTGCTGTCACCAAAGGTAGTTGCTGGTGTGGATGTCAGGAAGTACATGCTGACAGGAGCCTAATATAGCTGTCTCTTTAGAGGTTTGCCAGAGTCTGATATATTCAGAGGCTGATGCTCACAGCTAACCATTGAACTGATCAAGAGGTTCCCAATGGAGGAGTTAGAGAGAAGAAGCTGAAGGTGCTGAAAGGGTTTGTGGTCCATGAGGAGAGCAACAATACCAACCAACAAGAGCTCCCAGAGTCTAAACTACCACCCTGGGAGCACATAGGAAGGGACCCATGGCCCCAGCTGTATATGTAGGGGAGGATGGCCTTGTTGGGCATAGGTGGGAGAGGAAATCCTTAATCCCATGAAGGCTGGACGCCGAATAAGGGGGAATTCGAGGGTGAGGAGGTGGGATTGGTTGGTGGGGGCGCATCCTCATAAAAGCAGGTGGATGGGGGATCTGATAGGGGGTTCCTTGGCAGGGGGCAAATGGGGTAAGAGGATATCATCTGAAATGCAAATAAAATATCCAAGAAAAAAAAGAAAATTCTTGATTTTCACTCTTGCCTAAAAACCCAGTGTATACTCAGCACTTTTTATGGCAGCCTCATTCTCGCCATAAAACAGAGATGCCAGACTTGAAGGTGCTGATTTCTGATGCGATTCTCACATGGTTTGATGTTACATTTTCAGACAAGTGAATGCTAGAGTAGTAACAAAAGATTCACCAGAACAAGAAAAAAAATACCTTGTCAAGAGAATAGAGTTTCAGGCCTGGAGAATAAACATTAGATGTTGTTTATTTCAATCATTTCATCCCTGGAACACTCCTAAGAAGTCAGGTTAACATTAAGCCTGTTAAAGAGATAGGCAGAATAATTCATTATTCTTTGAAGTCTTTTTACCCTCTACCATCTACCAAGGTTTTACCTCTTTATCTTATATATTCCCAATATGAAATCTTGGCAATGACACTTCTTGCCTTTCAAGGTTGAATAGACACATTAGATGTGGTCTTTGACAGTACCCCTAAAGTGGGCCTGTCTGCAAGACCTCAGAATAGTTCATTAATATGCTAATGTACCATTCCTTAACAGTGTCCCACTCCTAGTGCAGGACTAACACAACTTTCTCAGTTGGTAAACTTTTTTTTTTTAATTTTCAGAACAGATAGCTTTTATTTTTCTTCTTTCTCTTTTCTAAGCATATACCTATTATTTTTGGCTTTTTACTTTGAGCTTCTTTTTTAGGCCTGTTTCCTAACTACATGGATAGATGTCTATGAGTAAGAGTGAAAAAGGCACTGTAGAGATTATAAGACACAGAGAGCCAGTTATATTATAAGCATATGAATACTAGAAATATAAGTAAAGAGAAGGAGGGTAAAGGATTAAGTTAACGAGAAATTTTCCTAAAGTTCTAAAGTTGAGGAAGACAGAAATCATCAAATATATAAAAATGCAACGAACTCTTAATAAAAGGACTTCAGCTTTTTAACCCCCACCTTTTTGCAAAGAAAGGGAAGAAGGAAAAAAGAAGGAAGAGAGATTTTTTTCTTTTTCTCTGCTCACATTAAGTCATTAGAAAACAGTCATCTAATGAAAAATAATAAAATAAAATACAGCACAATAATATCAATAAAAGCCAGTAAAATAACAAAGTAAGAGAAAAGGGCCAAGAAAGCAAAAAAAAAAAAAAAAACACATATAGACACAGAAATGCATATTCATACATACCAGAATTTCATAAAAATTCTAAGTAATAAGCCATAATATATATGGAAAAGACATATAAGATAGAAAAATAATTTCCCTGCCTTAATATTATGAGACAGAGGGCCTCCAAAAATGCCATTGAGTTTATTTTGGATATCTACTGATGGGCATAAGCTTCCCATTAAAAGTAAATTTTATCCCCAGTGGCAGCACCACAGAGAAAACTAATTTTTCTTTTGCAAATTGTTGGCTACTTCCACAAGCTTTGTGCCACTACTACATGAGTATATATTGCCGACAGGTTAGTTTTGTAAATGTAAGGGTTTGTAGCTGAGTTGGCATTTACCTTTCTCCTTTCCTAGCATGTATAATACCATCAACTACCAATGGGATGAAGTTTCTAGGCAGACACCACGTTCTATGGTTGTGTAGGTATTAGATTCAGCAAAAGGGCCGTATTGTCAGTTTTTTTAAAGCTACCAATAACCTTGACAATAGCTTGGATTTTTTGGAGGTTTCCATGGTACCACTTTGGTCAAATACCTGAATAGATGTGACTCATTCGCTATACAGACAATTTCATTTGGTGACAAGAGATGTCTGGTTGGGGATCTGTCTTTCCTGTTATTTAGCAATTTTACTTAGATCACTTGTAATTATGTATATATTTCAGGTAATTTCTATTACGTTAAGTTTTCATATTACTATTCAAGTGGCCCGGAGTTTTAGATGTCTCACTCTTTTTCTTCCCTTTTTCTATTTGATCCTCTCATTTCCATTCCTCCATTCACGATGCATCTATAAGCATTTATTCTATTTTTCTTACATAGGGAAATACATCCCTTCCCTGCCCCTACTCCCTTATCTTTTTATTTATTTATTTATTTATTTATTTATTTATTTATTTATTTTTGCTTAAACATTATGATTATATAGATTATAGTTTGCTCATCGATGACTTAAAAGCTAACATCCACTTATAAGTGAATACATAACATATTTGTCTTCCTGAGTCTGAGTTACCTTATTCAGTGTGTTTTCTTAGTTTCATGTATTTACCTGAACATTTCATGATTTCATGTTTAACGTTTGAATGACACTCTACTGTGCAAATATACTATATTTTCTCTATCCATTCATCTATTCACAGACATCTAGTCTCTTTTCAAATTTCTGGCTATTTTGAATACAGTAGCAATGAACATGATTGGGTAAATGTCCATAGTAGAATGAAAAGTCATTTGGGTATATGATCAAGAGTGGTATAAATGGATTTTTTTTAGTTGATATTTTATTTATTTACATTTCTGATGTTATCCCCTTTCCCCATCCCCCCCCCCCAGGAACCCCCTATCCCATTCTTCCTTCTCCTTTATTGCTTTTATGCCTTTTAAATTACCTTAAAGTATTAAGGTCAGTTCAAGGTTGAGAAACTGGCAACACAATAGATGCAAATATAACTGGATTTTGAGGTAGAAAAATTCCCATTTTTCTGATTAAATGCCACAGTGATTTTTCCATAGTGGATGTACAAGTTTGCATTCTCATTGGCAAAGGGTACGTGCTGTCCTTACAAAGGGTAAGTGCATCCTCAGCAATGTGAGTTATTTCTTGTTTTGTCGATCTTGGAGATTCTATTTGCTAACAGATAAAATCATAAAGTAATTTTAATGTGAATTTCTCTGATTACTCTGGATATCCAACATTTCTTTGAGTGGTTATCAGACATTTGAGAGCTATCTGTAATTTTAAAAGACTACGCTAGTTTCGGCTAGGTTCTGGGACTAGCAGCCATCTGCCTGCTACACAATACTTTTCCCACAAATGTCAGCTTCCACAGTTATCATCAGAAAACCACTTTGGTCTCTGATTGTTCCCTGCCCAGTAGGTGCCAACAATGGCTGTCTTACCCATCTCCCTTTAACCCCATGGAAGGAAAGCACTAGAGACATTTATATTTTAAAACTGACCAGATAACTAAAGGGCTAGGCATAAAATATCCTGCCCCATCCTCTCCATGGCCTCCACAGTTGCCTGATGAGGTTTCAAATTATTGTGGCACTGTGAGACCTACATATCTATAGATTCTTGTCCACTCACTGCCTCAATTGACTTGAATTTTATCCATGCTTCTCTTCCTGTCTTGCCCAGAAATCCTGGCTTGTCTTTCTTCCAACAAATAGCTTCTGCTGTCTTTATTTAGCCAATCAACAATAAGGGAAACAGTTAGGGAAACTCCTCCTACATTTGAGTTTGCTCTTTGAGAATTCTGTTTAGATCTTTACCCTGATTTTCAATTGAGTTATTTGTTTACTTGATATCTAGTTTTTTGAGTTCCTTATAAATTAACCCTCTATCATATGTTTAGTTGAAAGAAAATTGTCATTCAGAAGGGTTCTGCATTGTCCCAATGATGGTGTTGTTTGCTATACCAAAGCATTTCAGGTTCATGAGGTACCATTTTTTTTTAATTGTTAATCTAAGTACCTGTGCTATTGTATCTGATTTATGTTGAAGTCTTTCAGAGTTGAGTTTTGTTAATTGTGGTATTTATGGATTCTTCTACATGCAGATGTCCAGTTTTACCAACACCATTTGTTGAAGATACTGTATTTTCCTCAGTCTTTATTGCTGATGAAGTTTTAATTTTCAAAGCAATTAGAACAACTTGGGGGAGCATAATTCCTTAGTGGGCATAAGCACTTGCTGATAAGCCTGACAATCTGAGATTTATCCCTATGACACACCCTATAAAAAGTTGAGACAATTCCTACAAGTTGTCCTATGCTATCTACATGTATGGTGGGGCTGATGCACAGAAAAATAGGTACACATAAAATATAAAATATAATAGAAGAAGCAACTTACCCATGAAAGGTATCATCAGCTTGTTAGGAAATTGTTAATCAGTTGTTTGTGACTAAGCTATCAATTGACCTCAAAGGACACCCTTAGCATTCTTTTCCTAATTCATTTTCCAAGTTAATTTCCATTATTTTCTGGTAGTAGTCATAGTACAAACAGAGCATGCTCAGGAATGTACTATTAAATGGGACAATTGCTCATCTCTATTTACTAATGTAGAAATAACCTGAATTAAATACATGTGCTGTCACTGTTCAGGGAGATGATATCATCTCTTTACAAGTATCATTGGAGGCTTAGATTTTTCAAAACCTACTTTAGTCATGGTCCTTTAGCATTTCAACCTCTCTTCTAGTGTATCCCTTAGCAGACATAAGGGAAAAGAAAGGTTAATAGGAAAAAGGGGTATTAACCTGTTAAGAAGTTTTCAAACAATCAGACTTCTGCTCCCCCCCCCCCAACTCTCAGGCACTAAACCACCAACCAAAGAATACACATGAATACAAAGAATACCCAAGACTCCAGCTTCAGCTTCATAAGTAGCAGAGGATGGCTTTATCTGACATCAATAGGAGGGAGGTCCTTGATCCTAGGTGAATGCTAGGGCATTGATGATGAAGTGGGTGGGTAGGGGAGCCCTCTCATGGAAGCAGGGGTAAGCAGAATGAGACAGGGTGTTTGCAGAGAAGAAAATAGGAAGGGGATAACATTTGAAATGCAAATAAACAAAATAACCAATAAAAAATTCTTAAATTGGAAAATTGACAATTCCTATCATCTAAAAGTTCAGTTTGGCGTCCAAAAAAAAAAAAAAACAAGAAAAGAGAATAAGAAAAGAAAAGAAATTGTTCTGTGGAGTGATTTAAATCTTCATTGTCAGCAAGACAGTCTACTAGCAAAACACTCAACATGAATCCGGAGGAGTAGTCCAGTACACTCAGCAAACACCAAACACAAATCATTAATGAGGATTGGCATAAGTCGGAGGAAGTGGCAAGAAGCAGCATTGAAGCTAAAAGGTAGTATCAGTGATAAATTATATACTAAAAAGCGTGACAGGGGAAAATGCTGTCAGCTCGAATTCTGATTCTGGCAAAGATGACCTTCACACAATAGAGAAATTAAGATAATTCTATGTAAATAAAATTAAGAGTTCACCAGACTGAATTTAATCAAGAAATTATAAAAGAAATTGTATTTGCTGAAAAGAAGTAGTTTAAACTTATGTATTAATTGTGATTTTCTTTTTAAACTCTAAACTTTCTACAGGAAACACTGAGTAAATTTTCAAAATTAGTATGATGATGTACTATTGGGATTATTGAAATAAGTGAAATAAAGTGGAACAAGTCATAGTTTAGCAACATTTTTCCATGTAATTAAAATTAACTGGCAATGATTCAAATTTATTATCATAATAAGTATGAGGTAGATTCCTTTTTTCTGAGAATTTTATTTATTTTTATTTTTTTAATATAATTTTTTTTCAAATTGTAATTTATACTCATTCACACAGGGGTTATAAACACAGAAAGGCAGGATGTGGGGAAGGGGATGACACTGGAGTGTGGGGATTCGGGGGAATACAGATATCTTTCAGAACAGGGTATCGGCTGGGTAAGGGTTCAGGGGACAGGTCTCTGTGGCTCTGTCTATGATTCGTCTGTCCTTATCTAAGTTGGTATTATCTGCCAAGGCTACCTATTTACAAGGTCTATGACTACTCAGGCTGGAAAATTGTCACAAAAACTGCCAGTTTACAATAGCTTATAGCCGTCTGTTTCAGTGTTTATCCACAGAGACCCAAGACTTGGTGTTAGTATACATGTATGACAGGCCTATTGCTGATTTTAGGCCTATGGCTGGTTTTAGGCCTTCAGTGTATAAGCAGGGATGCCCCTGACATCTCCTCCCTTCTCTAAGTATAGACAGGCTGTGGCGAATCTAATCTTGCAAAGGCAGGGCCTGACCTGATAGAGTCCTGACCTCCAGTAATTGAAGGGGACCTTGTAGTGGCTCTGATCCCCTTGTCCAGTGAGGCATGAAGGCCATACCCGTGGAAAGAAAGTTTAGAGTATCTTCAAGAGAAATACAAATGGAAACAAAACTATACTCTGAAATAAACATAAAATAAAACAAAGATAGGGTAATTGAACACACATTGAACACAATAACACAAAGCAAAGTCTTCCATATCATTAATTCCATCACATTTTATATTCACTTTTAAGTATGTGTGTTTGCGCCAGGGATTGAATTCAGATTGTCAGGTTTGACTGTAGGTACCTTTGTGTATGTTGGACTATATAAACATCTCTAATTATGTTATTAATAAATGAACAGAGATAGACTTTCTATTGGAAATAATACATGTTTTGATATGTTAAGGAATACCAAAATTATATGACGAGTGTTTAATAATAACAGTGGATAAAAACAAAAAATAAAGCATGAATAGAAAACTATGAATTTCATGGAAGTAGAGATTATGAGTTATATATTAAAATGATTAATTAGTTACACAAGATGGTGCTTAGGAAGAAAGAAACTACTTTGTAATAGGAAAAATATATATCATATACTAAAGTTTTAAGATTTAGTTAAAGTAGTATGAAAAGGTAAGTTGCATTTCTGAACACATATACTGCAAACAAAAGCAGCCTGCAAAGGAGTCACATACCTGTAATCCATGTACTCAAGAAGCTGAGATAGAACAGAGTTCAAAGCTATCTTGGCATATATAGCAAGACTTGGAAAAGACAAGCAAAGAAGATACAAGGTGTCTGAGTAAGGATTTTATAGCTGTGAAGAGACACTGTCACTATGGCAACAATTATAAAGGAATACATTTAACTGTGGCTCGATTACACTTTCAGAAGTTTTGTTAATTATCATTATGGTGAAAAACTTGGTGGTATGTAGGCAGACATTTGTAAACCAATTGGTAAACAAATTGGTTGCATTTGAAACTTTAAAGCTTGTCCACCTGCCCCAGTTAGTAGTGCTGTCTGGGAGTTTGTTGAATCAGTAGCAGGTAGTGCCATTTGGAGAACTTTTCTTTATGGTGTAGAACTTGAGGTTTTATAATTTAACTATACTTTCTGCACACTCTCTTCTTTCTGATCATGGGTCTCATGTGGCCAGCTTTTGATGATGTTCAACCCTTAAGGCAAAGTGTATGCCCTCAATCTATAACTCAAAGTAAAATCTTTCTCCATTAACTTTCTTCTTGTCAGATATTTGGTTACCAGGAAAAGTAGTTCATATATAAAACTATAGTTCTAAAAGGTCTACATGTAAATTTGTTGAGCAACAAAAAATACAAATGTATTGGATAAAATAAAGTTGAATTATTTTTTACAAATAATGTAAAAATGTCTGCAGAAAACCATAAGTGTTATATATAATGATCAAGGAGCTGAAGAGGTGTCACAGTGGACAAGTGTGTAATGGTCTGTTTGAGAAATCAAGTTTGATACTCAGGACCCAAGTAGTATAACTCACAACTGCCTATACTTCTAGCTCCAAATGTCTGACACATTCTGCTGACCTCTGTGCAATTTGCTCTCATTTATACATGCCTATGCACAGAGTGACATACATATAAACACAACCGAAATTAAAACAAATCTTTAAAAACACTTTAAAAAGAAATGAGTTCATCAAAATTGCAGGATACAAAGCCAGCACACAAAAACTCCTGTGTCTTCAGTGCACTAACAATGGGTCATCAAAAATGAAACAAATCAATAAGTTTTTGGAAGAATCAAGAAATGCAAATACTAGTTAATAACTTTCATTTAAAAGTCAAAAAGATCACTTTATTCCACAAAATCTATGGAAAACAGGAAACAAATTAACTTTGTGCTATAAGAGATTTCTGTTGCACTCATAAACATGCGGGAACTATGGCTATATGATCTGCACTAAAGTCTTCTTGTTCTAGGACAGCAAGATGTTTCAGAAGGTTGAAGATACTTCTGAACAACCATGAAGGTCTGAATGTGATATGCAGAATTTATGGTAGAAAGACTGAATTAGTACCAATAACTTTTTCTTTAAAACCTAAAGGTGCACCATGGCAGGTGAACACACTCATACACACACACACACACACACACACACACACACACACACACACGCAAATAATGTATGACCAGTTAAATAAGTGGGTGTCATTTTTCACTTACATTTCAGCTCCATGGCACTGAAATGTAACCTATGTGCCAGTAAATACCTCCCCACTCATGCTTATAAATGATCCCTTTTGAAACTTAATGTGTCATATGAAAAAGACATATCCAATTTTCTGAAGAACTGCCAGATTGATTTCCAGAGTGGTTGTACCAGCTTGCAATCAGGAAACCAGGAAAGCGGATAGCATTTGAAATGTAAAAAATATCCAATTGATAAAAAAGGAAAAGAAAAAGACATGGAAATAGGAGAAAAACAATTTGGAAGGAAGAACAAGCTATTTGAAGAAAGACGGATGAGAGAGGGTCCTGTGGGTGAAAACTGTAGTGGAAAATTTCCCTCTGCTATATCTTACAATAAACCTCGGTAATTTGGGAGGAGCTAATGTGGGGGATGAGAAAAGGAAGAGGTGAAGAAAGAGGAGGAGCATAGAGAGGGCAGGAGACCTGTGGCAGCCATGGAGAGCTACAGATGCATCAAGAACAGTCCTGGGTAACAAATACTATCTAAGGTTAGGTATTTGGTAACAATGCTAATTGTGTGGACATCTTGTTATTTGAACATTTCTAAATGTATAAAGCCTTTAGATAATAATTAAGCTTTAAGAGTTTGAATTCGCTGGGCAGTGGTGGCTCACGCCTTTAATCCCAGCACTTGGGAGGCAGAGGCAGGTGGATCTCTGAGTTCGAGGCCAGCCTGGTCTACAGAGTGAGTTCCAGGATAGCCTGGGCTATAAAGAGAAACCCTGTCTCAAAACAACAACAACAACAACAACAACAACAACAACAACAGCAACCAGTTTGAATTCTACCGAATGCCAGTAGAAATGAGCCATCTCCCCCACTGGTTTCTCATGGGTGCCAGGGCCAGTGTTTCTGGCCTGCCGTTATAAATATTACACCTAACAGAAAACTAGTTGGGTTACTTTTCTTTTTTTGTGAATATCTAATTTAATTTAGTAGACCTACATTAGAATCTGTCTTTCAGAACATTTTAAAGAAAAATTCCTCATAATTCCTTACAATTGCCTTACTGAGATTTTTTTTTTCCTAAAGAAAATTTGTAGCATTCATTTGATATTGAAATTGGCCTTAGACATTCCACCTAGTCTCCAGTCCCATCTCTCAGGAGTTATAATTCACTGATTCTGACAGGATTGCTGTGTTTGTCTTGAAGAAAGATGTGAAGTATTAACTTATATAGTCTGTGTCTGTAAGTCACATAACATGTTTAATTAATTAAAATGAACTGGTTAAACTCACTTCTTGAATATACTGTCCTGGCTTAATTCACTTCAGTTCATTTGTTATTGACTAGAAACAATCTTTAATGTGCCACTGTTGCTTAAGAGGGAAACTCTTCAGTTTTAAAAAGAAGTGAGTTATGTAATAACTTTGAATTATTTGACTAAATATCCAAAAAGGTTTTCAACTCCTTTTCTTGGCTATAATTCCACTTAGCTTTTAAGTTAAAAGGCTGATTGGTAGCTTAGGGAAACATTTCTTTAAAACCCATTTCATTGACCATGTATCTTCTATTTGTGTTTCTTTGTATTTTTTATTGTATTTTTAAGAGACTTCTTTTAGGAAAACTTTTTAAATTAAGGTCAAAGTCTACCATTGACCAGATAGGCTTATGAGTCTGAGCACATAATTGGAGACTTCCTTCATTAGTGAGGATTCTCATTCTCTGATCTTGTCTGAGGAATTCTAAGTCCACATATATGCCTCTAACTGAGGAATGTCACATCACTGCAATTAGATTACAAGATCAATTTTCTTGCTTTTGATAAAATCTGTTCAGAAAGCATCAGAAATTCTTGAAATGTTTCCTCATGCTAATGAGGCACTCCAGGAACACTATGCCCCAAGCCAATGACCTTCACCCATCCTAGACAGTCCAATTCTTTTTTTTTTTTTTTTTTTTGCCAATTAAATAGTTTTATTATTCCATGTTACTTGTTTTGGGTCCCTGTGGAACAGTGCTACACCCTCTACTTGGACTGACTTAATCCACCTCTTCAATGGTGGGGCCTGAAGAAGCACCACCAGATGGGGGAGCTCCTCCACCAGGGAAGCCACCAGGCATTCCTCCAGGCATGCCACCAGCACTCTGGTACAGCTTGGTAATGATAGGGTTGCAGAACAGTCCAATTCTTAGTCCCTCAAAATTTTATAAACCTTGAATCA
This sequence comes from Grammomys surdaster, assembly GCF_004785775.1. Classification (NCBI taxonomy): domain Eukaryota; kingdom Metazoa; phylum Chordata; class Mammalia; order Rodentia; family Muridae; genus Grammomys; species Grammomys surdaster. The sequence continues at coordinate 3,945,406 of NW_021605506.1, forward strand.
TCCTTAGTAGAGTTGACCTGCCTCCTCATAGGTGGTTCTGGTATGTTCATTCACAGTATTTTCAAACACAACCCCTTTGTCATTCTAACTAAATCAACTGACAATCCAGAAGCATGGGGAGACTCACTATTTCTGAGATTTTAAGTTGATTGCTCTAAATATTTTTTAATTGAAGATACTGAATGAAATTCCCTGGATATTTTCAGAGACAGAGGAAAAGAGAAAAAGAAAAGAAAACAGAAACAAAGAAACAAAGACAACACTACTACCCATAGGTGTACAATAAGGATACAAGCCATTAGACTGTTTCTAGGCAATCTGAATAGGAACTAAATGGATGTTATTAGAAGCACGATGACTTTGTTATTATATAATCTTCAGGGCAAAATCTATTTCAATTCCTAAGATAACCTAAACACTGTTAACATACATCATTGAGGCTTGGTACTAAATGGGGTTGTTAATGATTGTTTAGTTAAAAGTTAATACATTTTAAAATATTATTACTGTTTTATTTTCAATAGCTTCCTCTATAGTAAAAATGAAATTTCTTAATCTTGTAGTGCTCATGATACGCGTAATAGATTAAATTCTCTGGTATTTCACTCAGAATATGTGGGTATGTGATATAATACAAAAGAGACTGATAGAGAGATTATATATACATAATTTTTAGGAAGTTTATTTTGATACATGTAGAAACATATTTTGTAATTAACACTATATTAGTTAACTATATCTGTAGTATGAAATATAGATAGTATATAAACAAACATGCAAAAGTATATGTTACCTGCTCTTTGTAAAGTGCCTTAAAGTACTTAGATTTATATGAATATACCTTTTACTTTATTGTACATCACTCTCTGAGACGTACAGTATAAAATTTCTAATTTAATTTGTAAGATAATGGCAGTTACTTTCTATGTGTGCATGCGAAAGTTATGTGAAGATATTTGCAAACAAGAATGGAAGCTGGATTCAACAGAAAAATAAATTCCTCTTGATATAGTATACTGCTTAGTTTTATGTCAACATGACAGAAACTATTGTGAAAGAAGAGAAGACCTCACTTGAAAAATTAGATAAGGCTGTAGGCAAGTATATAGAACACTTTAATTAGTGTTTGATTAAGAAGAGCCAGAAATTATGTGTGTCACCACATATGGGATGGTAGTCCTGGGTTCTAAAAGCAAGCTATGAGAAACAAATCAGTAAGCAGTACTCCTCCATGGATTCTGCATCAGGTCCTGTGTTCAAATTTTTGCCTTGCTTGAGTGCTGTCTCTCACTGCTTTTGATGATAATCTACTACATGAAGCTATGAGTAAAATTAATGCTTCCCTTCCCAGTTGCTTTGGTCAGGCTCTTTATCACTGCAATAGTAACTCCAAAATAGACATGGTCTCTTATCTAATTGGGAGCTCACAAATAGGTCTAATCTGCCTAGTCAGCATGTCTTATAGGCCATTGACTCTGTATCTCAAGTGTTGGGATTATAGCTGTACATTGCTTGACCTGATTTATCACATGGAGGTAGATGATCTAAATTCAGGTACTCAAGTGTTTTGCCAACTGAACCATCTCTGCCACGACAATTACAGTTAGCTTGTAATATCAAATTGATTTTTCTTCTAATAGTGATAGAAATCCTAAGCCCAGTGAAAACATGTTGAATATTGGTGAACCCCTTTCTATTTGATTTTTCACACAACTTATACTCCTTAATGTAGATTGTTCGATCATGAATCAACAAAATTATCTCTTCTCCCAGGATATTAAACAACTCTTCTCCAATGAGAATGATAAGACCTGGGTGACATGAATCAAAATTAAAAGATGAGAATTATGTTCTACAATTTTGCATGTCCAGGAAAAAAGAGGTAGAAAAGATAGATTCAGATGCTGGAGCTGGATCATAGTTTTTGGTAGCATCATATGAAACAGTATGTTGATCATTCTATATCATGGGATACAACTTAACAGGGGTTCATTATTGTTCGAATTTTCCCAGGGAGATGTGAAAAACTGTTCACACACTTAAGATGAGTCACTGACCAATGCCCTAAGAAAACATTCAACAAAAGTTCAAGATGAGTCAAAAGTTTATTTATAGGAATATGAAGAGTGATTGGACATAATGATATAGATAACTCATAAATATAAGGATCAATTAAAAAGACTTGGGGCTCTCTGTATAACTTGAAGAATCTCTTCTCCTTAATAGATATCACTATTTTTACAGTTTTGGTGGTCTAGATTGATTTCTGTTGCTCTGTTAAAATACTAACCAAAAGCAACTTGAAGAAGAAAGTGTTCCAGGAGTAAAGTCAGGGCAAACCTTTAAGGCAAGAACCTGGAAGCCAGAGTGAAGTAGTGGAGGAGGAACACTATTCACTAGTTTGTTTATAGGCCTTTACTATATGGTTATGTGCCCTGGAATGGAGACACTGAGAGCGGGCTGGACCATTTTTCTCATCAATCAAGAAAATGCTTTGTAGACATGCACAAAGAAAAATAAGATAGAGGTAATTCTGTAATTGAAGTTCTTTCTTCCTTGGTGATTCTATCTTGTGTCAAGTTGCCAGAAAAAAAAAATAACCATTATATTTGTAGAAGGAAGGGACCTTGAGAAACCTCTCACTTTCATGGATTTTCTGAGTCTTGTGAATTGTTTACAGTCCTAAGTGCTAGGAGGCTATATCAAGGATATAAATGTTTCCACTTGCAAGCCTTCACTTTAAAACATTTGTTATGGGAATGAAGATGTATTTTGCAACCTTTAATATTTTACTCATTTATTTAAGAGTTATCATTAGAATACCACATAGATATACTGTAAAAAATGATCTCAAAGTATATTATAACATGGAGAGTACAAGTAAAAAAATCAAAGACAGTCTAAAATTTGAGAATAAAAGGTAATTTACAAGTTAGCAAAGAAACATGTTGGAGTAGTAATGATTTGGAAAAAGTCTTTCTTTCATAAGTCATTATGAATTATTTTAGAATGTCTAGAAAATATAATTTAAAGCATAACTTCTCTGATTTCTGTGTCTGGATGTTTAATATAAAGTTGGGCAGAAAAAAATCTACCATACCATTAAATAAACAAAAAATAAAATAATTCATGGAACATAAGAACATTGGAATTTGTTATTCAGCTCCATTTAAATTGTAGTTATCTTGGTTCTTATTTATCTAACTGTGGCTTCTGAGTTTTACAGAAATAGTTTTATTTTTCATTTGCAAGGAACTATTGTGTTTTGCTGGACTTGTATCTTATTGTGTGGAATGTGTATAACATATTCAACAGCATGAGCACATACTACATATTTAGCAAAGTGTTGCCTTCCTTCAGTTCTTGCATCTAATCCTGTCTACCAGTTTGTGCTCAGCTAGATAAGTCTGTTCTAGAGAATTTAGCTGATGTGATACTGAGGAAGTTCATGGAGTAATTTGGTATGGTCCTCAGGAATCATGATAGCATGATGGGGCTAATAATATCTCAAATTAGAATGCAGAATGCCTCAGCTTCCATAAAAACATGAACACCAGTGGTACTAATTCATTGGGTTGAGAAGGAAAGATACTGGATAGAAGTAGTTAGGTTTTCTCTGGTTGACAGTTAAAATGACTTCTTACTGATGGCACAAAAGGCTTTCACATCTCAGGTCAAAGCAGATACAGAAGCACAGATATAGCACATTTTGTAACTCTTGGGTTAAAAGCAGTGATAGAACTAGAACTACTTAAAAGACAATGGAAATGTTTTAAAATTACATTTAAATATGTTCACCGCCTCCCCATCTGTATATAATTAGTTAGCTAAAGAACAAAGATTTGCAAATGTCAGAAATTGCCATTTTAATGCATGCTAAGTTTTATGTTTCTGATAATCCTCATTCAAAACATAGTAATTAAGGTAAAATTGCCTTAATATATTATAAAATAAGACCTGGTGGTTTCTAAACATAATTAAAGGAAAAATGTGTAATATAACTTTTTTATGTAATTTTAAGTATTATATCATAGTTTTTAATCATATTTTAAAAATAACTTGACATTATTGAAAATTAGTGTTGTTTCTAGTGCACTCAGCAATAAGAGCTGGTTTCTCTTACATTGATGAAAAGTTTGAATTCCTTACAGTTCAGGTTCACACGAAGACTTTTCAGTAAGGCTGTTAATTTCAGTCTTTCATCTATCTATAACCACATTCTTTTCATTCCTTTAACTTTTTGTGGTGCTTGATATTAATCTGTGGTTGTTTTCCTGTACCATTTCCATGCTTCTTTATTTCAACTGATTTAGGGAAGTGACTTGCAATAATAAAAATGATGTCTTTTTCCTCTTGTGGTGGTTGTGTTGGAAACATCAACATGGTTGCACATTTATGGTAAAGAGATGTGGGATTAGCAAGGTAATTCATCCTCTTTTTGAAAACCAAGGATACTTGCTTTCAAGTAGTATCTTATAATCCTATTAGTAATTACAGTATCACAGTTAACTATGACAAAGTGAGACTTCGGAGCAAGCAACTTATCTCTTTGGTGCTAATTAATTCCTCTGATAGAGATAACACTGTGATATACTTCACAAAGACATTGATGGTTTTGACATTTGATCTTATACACAAAAAAGTCAATATCAAAAGACATGGTACTTCAATTTCTTTTCACGTTTGATGCTTAAGAATTACTGAATTTATTTTAAGATCAAGAATTGACAAATGGGACCTCATAAAATTGAAAAGCTTCTGTAAGGCGAAAGACACATTGAATAGGACAAAACGACAATCAACAGATTAGGAAAAGATCTTTTACAATCCTTCATCTGATAGAGGGCTAATATCCAAAGTATACAAAAAACTCAAGAAGAGGTTCTCAGTACCCATCAGGGAGGTCATGAACAGAAATATACAACAAAGGGGAGAAAGAACCTGCAGAGCCCATATCAAGTGGATAGGCACTACCTCTAGTTGAGGGATAGGCCACTCACCCACCTCAAAATTATTAATCCAGAATTTCTCCCGTCAAAACGAAATGCAAGGACAAAGAGTGGGGCAGAAACTGAAGGATAAGCCATCCAGAGACCGCCCCACCCAGGGATTCATCCCATCTGCTGACATAAACCCCAGACACTATTGGTAATGCCAAGAAGTGCTTATTGACAGGAGCCTGGTATAGCTGTCCCCAGACAGGCTCTGACAGAGCTGGATCAATACAAACACAATCGTACACAGCTAAACATTGGACTGACCATGGGGACCCCAATGGGGAAGTTGAGGTAAGAACTTTAGCAGCTGAAGGGGTTTATAAGCTCACAGGGAGAACAACAATATCAATTAACCAAAACCCCCCAAAGCTCTGAGGGACGAAACCACCAACCAAAGATTATACATGGGGTACCCATTGCTCTAGCTGTATATGTAGTAGTGGATTTACTTATCTGGCATCACTGGGAGTGGAGCCCATTGGTCCTGTGGAGGCTTAGTAACCCAGGATAGGGAAACACTAGCTCGCTGAGTCAAGAGTGGGTGGGTGGGTGGGGGAGCACCCTCATAGAGGCAAGGGGAAGAAAGAAAGGGGATTTGGTCTTGTGGAGGGAAACTAGGAAGAGGGATAACATTTAAAATGTAAATAAATAAACTAACCAATAAAAAAATACTGAACTTCATGCCCAAAAGATTTTTTTTGTGGAAAAAAAAAGATAATACGTAAACACATATGGAGCTGGCCAATAGATCACTGGGTTAGAGCACATTCTACATAGCCAGGAGAAGTTGAGTTTTAATTTTCAGCACCTCCATAAAACACGGATATAACTGTGAATACCTGGAACCCCAGTGACAAAATGGATACAGGTAGGGATTGAATAGGCATGCATGCTATCCAAAATGCCAAGTTCACGTTCAATTACACATGCATTCTCTAAGGAATAACGAAGAGAGGCAAGCATGATATTCAACATATTTCTTTGGCCTTCACAGACACTATATTAAAAAAGACTAGGGAGAATATTTATATTTATTTTGTTGGGTATTTTGTAGGATTTTTTCTGCATCTAGTATTTTATGGTCTATATGTTTACAATGCATAGCTTTACAGCTGGATTGGGCTATTGACTTTTTTTTCTCTCTTGATATTTTGCTTTGCATCTGTGCCTTTTTTTCATTAGTTGATATGCCAGGATAACTGGTCAGCTACCTTCTGGGAGTCCTCTTAGTTCTGTCTTTAATTTTACTGTAAGAGTGATAGGAATTCAAATGCAAGCATATGTTGTCATAATCAGCTTCTGATGAACTCCCAGGATTCAAATGCAGATAATCATGCTTGCCAAACATAAACTTTACTAACTGTGCCTTTGCTCTAGTGTCTGCAGTGTAGCCTGCACATGGTAGCAATCATGATTTAACCTGTTGAAGACAGTATTGAACTTGGTGCGAACTCTATTTACCTAGAATTAATAAATTATCTCTGCCTTTGAGAATTCTAAATTATGATTTTACTATGTGAGTATTTTTACCTATAGATATATCTATAAAAGATGTGAAATGGGACTATGAAAGCCAGAAGACAATATTGATTCCCTGTAAATGGAGTTACAAATGGTTGTAGACTTAACTGTGTTTAGTATACATGGTGTAGAAACTGAGCATGGGTCCTTTGGAGGATCAACCAGTGTACTAAACGGAAGATCTATTCTACCATATAGATATTTATCATCAGAAGCTGAGTATGACAGCATACACACACACACACACACACACGCACACATATATATGTATATATATATACATATATATGTATATATATATATGTCTTCCATTTATCTATCTACTGTATTCTGTAAAATTTATTATTTTGTGTTATTATAAATATATGTTTATATGTTTTATAACTTTTAGTGTTCATTAATTTCTTTAAAGTTTAATAACTTTAAAGTCTTTAAAAATCTCTTTAGCTGTTCTTAGTAGTGTCTTGTTAATACTATCTGTGGTTTTTTTCCAAGTGAATCAGTAGTTTCATTTTCTAAAAAAGAAACAAACATTTTGAAAATGGTGATTTTATCTCTGTTTTTATGCTACAATATTCACAGAAGAATGAAAAAGTTTTAAGATTTTTGCATCATAGTAATAGTTCATTATTTTATCTTCTAGTGTGACTTAAACACAAAGGAAATTTCATGTTAGGCAAACATTCCTCATATTATTCAACAGTGTATTTGAAAGCTATTAATAGTTTATTAACCCATAGCTTACACCGTGATAGAATGAAACTTCTCTAGAAAACCACAATAGATTTATTAATTGATGTAGAAATAAGGTTCCATAACGAATCATGTAGATAATAGAATGGATGACAAATCATACAAGGGAAATTTCATTGTCTAAATGTGGTGTAATAAGTGCTGGAGAAGCTAGTCTAACAAGTTCTAAGTAGATACATGGAAATTTTATAAGATTATACAAGAAAAATGCAAAGCAGATGTTAGCTCACTATAACTTTCAAAGTAATTGGATATATATGTTTTTCTGGTTGCTTTTCCTCTCTTAAGGGATCTTAAGGATGCACAGGTTCTGCATTCTTGAGGTAATGTGCTCAGTTTATTGAATATTGATAGCATGGGAAACCTATTGTATCTCATTTACTGAAGTGACACGACAATACCTTTTTTTTTTTTTTTTGCTTATTCACAGTTCTTCTGGCTTCACTAGGAAGACAAAGTCTGAAAGATTTCAATCACATTTAAGGATTCTATAGTCATAGATCTTCCATCTTCTACCCCCTGTGATGAAACTTGACAGTTTTACAATGACAATGTTTAGATGTGGCATTAATATTAATGAAGATCTGACATATTAGAAACAACCAGGCTATGTTTACTGTGTATTTTAAATGGTGTATTGGTTACTTTTTTGTTAAAGTAATAAAATACCCTTTTTGAATAAAATTAAGGAAGAATGAGATTATTTTGCCTTAATGTTCTAGAGTATGTTTTGAACAATATGGTAGGTAAGGTGCACGAAGAACTACATATGACATAAGAGGTAGAATCTGCCTTAAAACATTTTATAGCACATAGAAATCACAGAGACTACTGAGAGTGATGCCAGTTTATAATAATTGAGTCTGTTGTGTTAAGTCTTCTGTTATATACTTTACCCAGCGATGTTCCATGTCCTAAAATTTTCCTAAACTTTTCATAAGCAGAACAAGCTAGGGGGTGTGATTTGAAGACCTCACCCTGTAGGGTACATTTCTTATTCATGTCACCTCAAATAGAAAAACAGGAAATTTACATTATAGATCGGCTTGATTTGAAATATCCAACATCTCCCCTGTAGAACCAGGAAATGTGGTCAATTGATCCTGTACACCATGAGCATTACCTACTTTTTAAATGTTGTAATTACCTACTTTTTAAATGCTGCAATTGGCAATCAGCAAATGAAGTGGGGGAAAAGTATGCTTTGATTTACAGTTGAAAGAAAAACAGGTTTAACCTGATGGAAAATCCACAGTGATGAAATGTGACTCCATAAAAAGAAGAATGAGAAACTGGACTCCCTTACATTTTGAAACAAGAAGTAGAAAGCAGAGAGAAAGTGAATATAAGCACTAAGACCTCAAGGGCTACTTCTAATAATTTACTTCTTCCAGTGATACTACATCTATCAATGGTTACGTTTTTTGTTTAGTACCATCAACTGATTACCAAGTGTTTAAATACATGAAATTATGTGGGACATTCACATTGAAACCACAATACCTACATTAAACTAATGTATTTTGAATGATCATCATAGATTGCTAAGCAATACTCTTTATTTACTAAACCATAAATAAATATCTGGTACATGACTTTCTATATATCTATAGACATCTCTCTTCACTTGAAACCTCTCACATAAAATCTGATCTTCTTTGATGTCCATTTCTATAGTATTACGTCCAGAAAATATGGATAAGAATAATTCTGATATTATTCGATTGAAAAGAAAACTTTTCAAGGAAAAAAAAACAAAACATTTGAATTGCATTCAGTATGATCTAGTTGAAAGTAGAAAGAGTCAATTCCTTTGTTTAGTAACATAATTACACTTGATTCAGGAGCAGGATGGTTAGTCATGGATGATTGTTTAGATTTGCTAAATTTTTTTTTCATAAATGAACCTCATGCACAGTCGAGGGGCCATTTGATGGCAACTGTATGGGAGGCATTTATGGGGAACATTATCTGAGAAAAGTGCTGCAGAAATTTGCTTATGTATTCTATTTTAATATCCACTTTTTTGCTATGTTCATGTGTAACCCCTGGAGATAGAAAGTTTTTATTGTCTTCGAATTGTATTGAAGATACAACACAGTTTACAAAGTAACAGCTGGAGTTTGATCTAATCTCCATGTTCCAATTTACTTATGCATAAAGCATGCATAAAAATTAGCCATGTCTTAGCTATTTGAATTGTGTACCTCATGAGCCTCAGTTTTGACAGAAGAAAAGCCATGAACTTGAAATGATCCTAGGATTTCCTTAAATAATACATACATGATTGAGATAATATAGCTTTTATACACTTAATATTAATTTGAAAATATTATATTCATTATGTCTTGACCTCCTTGAGAGAGACAGCAAGAATATTGTGTACCAAGTTTAGGAAGTAACACCAGATTAAGATAAAATCTCATACATTTATGGATAAGATAGAGAAGGAGAAAATATCCTTGGGGGATGAATAATGGAAAAAGAATTTGGTGAGTTGTTCCACGTTCAAGCACATTATGAACTAGTGATCCAACATGGAAATTGAAAGTTTGCAATTGTCACAGAATATAGGACTAGTGAGAACACACTTGAACACAATAAAGTGTATATATGCGAAATGCACATCTAACATCATATTAAATGGAGATAAACTTGAAGCAGTCATACTGAAGTTAGGAAGAAGATAGTGATGACTCTTATTTCTGCTTTTTTTTTTATTCTATTTGAAGCACTAGATGGAGCAATCAAGCACAAGAAGGAACTTAAATGGACAGAAAAATGAAAAGAGTAAAGTGAAATTATCTGTATTTGCTGATAGTATAAGAGAGTTCAAAAATTTTACTTGACAACTTTGAGATATGATAAATTCAGCAATGTGGAAGGATATAAAATCAAATTGTACAAATCAATAACTTTTCTATACATTTTCACCTGACATACAGAGAAAGAGATCATGGGCTGTCAAAGTTAGCATTTTACTTCTGTGAACAGACAACACTAAATTGGATTGGATAATAGGTTCAGTCCATTATGACCAAGGCTGGAGCAGGGCAGTATTGAGACAGGTAGAGGTGGAACTGAGAGTGTTTATCTTAAGGCTGCTAGGAGAAGACTGGACAACTAGGATAAAGTATCAGGGGCACCCCTACTTATACACTAAAGGCCTAAAATCAGCCATTGGCCTAAAATCAGCAATAGGCCTGACATACATGCCTGCTAGCACGAAGTCTTGGGTCTCTGTGGAAAAACACTAAAACAGATGAATAGAAGTTATTGTAAACAAGCAGCTTTGGTAGAAAATTGCCAGGCTGAATAGTCATAGACCTTGTAGATAGGTAACCTTTGTGGATAGTACCAACTTAGATAAGGAGAAGTGAATCATAGTTAGAGTCATAGTGACATGTCCCCTGAACCCTCATCCAGCTGATGCTCTGTTCTGGAAGATACCTGTACTCCCCCTGAACACCCACACTCCTGCATCATCCCCTTCCCCACATCCTGTCTTTTTTTGTATATATAACACCTGTGTGAAAAAGTAAAAATTACAACTTGATCAGACTATAAACAGATCGTCATTCGATGCGTCTTTGCCTGTTTCTCCCTGCTCTCTTTCTCTGAAGAAAGAGATAAAGACATTAGAAAACATAAATACATTGATGTTCATGGATGAATAGAATTAATATTTTACAAATGACCTTTCTACTAAAAGCTATACACAGATACCATGTAGTCTCAATCAAAATCTTCATCTTAAAATTCATGTGGAACCAGAAAAGATTCTAGGTAGATCAAACAGTCATAAGAAAAATAAATAAAAATAATGATGGAGAGATTACATTACATAGACATAATACCTGTGCTGCCTAGTCTTATGTTAACCTGATACACAAACTAGAGCTATCTGAAAGAACTTCAGCGGAGTGAATGCTTCCATAACATCTGCCTGTAAAATATTTTCTTAGTAATTGATTGGTGACAGCCCATCTAATTCTGGGTATTTCCATCCTTGAGCTGCTAGTCCTAGTTGCTATAAGAAATCAGAGTGAGAAAGCATGTAGAAGCAAGCCTGTAAAAAGCCCCTCACCATAGCCTTTACATCAGCTTCTGCCTCCAGTTTCATGGCCCGCTGAATTTCCTGTCTTGACTTCCTAAGTTAATGAACTGAGACATGGAAATGTAAGACAGATAAAACCTTTCCAACTTGATTTTTGGTAATAGTGTTTTGTTACAACAGAAACCCTAATGTTGTGTCCCAAAAGAAGACACGTAGAACAATGTAATACTAGCAAACGTCCTGTCATTTAAAGACAAAACTTTAGTCACCTAATACTTAGCAAAGTTGAAAAAAATGTAAGTCAGAGAAAGAAAGAGTTCTCAATACATTGTGGGAAAAAAAAGATGTTCACGTGTGGTAGAATGAAATTAGAACCATATTCACCACGTTGTATGATACTAACTCCAAATGGAGCGAAGACTTAAATATAAATCCTGAGAAAATGAAACTGGTAGAAGAAAACATTTGCAGTAACATCTGTAATTCAGCTTTGGGGATTGGTTTTCTCAATAGGACTCTAAATAGGCCTCTATTTACCAAAGAATTAAAACCAACAATTTGCAGATTTTATTACGTAAAATAAAGGAACCTTTGCACAGCTCAGAAATGAATCAACCTTGTGAAATGAAAGCCAAAGAGAGAAAATATATACTATTCTTCTAGCAGAAAATAAATGTACAGAATATATAATGAACTGAAAATACAATCAATAAAAATGACACAAAAATTAACTGGAAAAGAAGAAAAAATAGACAAGGCTCATTAAAATAATTTACATAGGCCTTAAAATTAGGAAAATTAACCACAATGCAAGTTTGTGATTTTTATCCTTTTCTGATCAGAATGTCAAAGATTAAACAATCAACCAGAAACCATTGGAAGGATGTGGAAAAGGGGACCCTAGTTAACTGTTGGTGGGTTTACAAATGGGTCCATATCAGCATGGAAAATTCTCACAGAGTAGATAGATAGATAGATAGATAGATAGATAGATAGATAGATAAAGATAAAAGTAGAGATTTGTACTTTATTATACATATATATGTAAATATGAGTAATATATATATATATACATATATAATATATATGTAGTATGTATTCATATATATGTATATACAGATATTTATACAGATATACACACTGGTATGTATATATGATTGTGTGTATTCATATATACATACATATATACATATATACACATATATGTATGTATATACACACATATGAATGTATATATACATATATCCATATGTATAATTGATATGTATAGAAATGAGAATAGTAAAATTACAGTGAGAATATATGAAATTATTAAGGAGTTATATCATTAGCTCTCTCCCTAAAACTACCTATAACAAACATAGAGAACAATATATATGTATGTATGTGTGTTTATGTGTGTGTGTGTGTGTTTCTCTATGTGTATATGTATATATACTGAACTATATCTGAACCCCTGATTTATATTTATATTTTAAGATTTTCCTCTGATTTGTCCTTTCTTGTATTTCTCTGTTGATCAACATACAGGAATTGCTGCATAGCAAATAATGTTGCTCACAGTGGAATGTGTGTACATTTATCATTAACCTAAGACAGTCTTTGACAGATACAGGCCAACAGGACATTCTTACTTTGAGAGTCTCCTCTCAAATGATTCTAGATAATGTCAAATTTATAAAGCTAAACATGGAGAATGATTTATTTGTTTTGAAACCAACTGTGAAATTTTACTTCCTACAAAGTGGAAATAAAAGTGGTTCTTCAAGGGTTAATTAGTTCCTAAGGTAAGCAAAAGATAAGTAACCTTTATCCCAGTACTGGTTTAAAGATTAGCATCATAGATTCTTATTCAATGAGGTTGCTCATTACCTTCTGTTTAGTCTGTCTGCTTGTCTTCTCCTTCCCACATATTCTAGAACATTTCGAATATTGTATCATTAAGTGTTATCAGGATACGCGTGCTATACCTTTGTCTAATCAGCCTTAAAACCAGGAGATGAAAGAAAGTCTGTTCCTTTTCGATCATTCAGTCACAGGTATTTATTTGTATGACAACTGAAAAACAAATTCATACATTTAAAATTCTTGCATTTGGTAGATTTATAGGTGACATTCATGTTTTTCAACTATCATTGTTTATAGCAGAATGTGATAGCACAGACATGGAATTGAAAGTGTACTACTTCAGTATTTGTATAGAAGGGCCAATCGGCTGCTGTACGTGGAGAGAATTCTGTAGTCTTATAGAAAGAAAGAAGAAGAAGGAATGATGCTTGTTCATAGGAAGAAGCCACTTTCTACTTCAAATATGCTTATGTTTGAATTTGAATTTTAATCTCTAAAAGACCCAAAGTACAATTTTAACTTAAGTGGGCTGAAACAGGAATTACTTATTCATTTTACTAAAGTATGTTATATTTTATCTAAATATCAAATAATTTCAATAAACTATTTTAGGTACCTTTTAAATGGTTTAAACGTAGATATGGCTGTCCTGGAAGACAGTACTTTTATCAAGATAATTATTTTCAGATGAGAACTAATCTCAAAAGAGTAGTCTCATTCTGAGAAAAAGAAAGTACCCTTGAGTATTGCTTCATTCACTCCTGCACAACACTCTATTCTTTCCCTCCCAAACTTCCTAGTTTCTTCTCATGAATCACTAAGGAAATGTTGTGTAACATGAAAGAAAATAGTTTCATCAAAAGTCAACTCAGTCAGAAAATAAGTGACTTTGATGTTAAGGCCTAGGGTGTGCACACTTCTCATGGCAGTCTTATGAAAACATAGAGGTCTTCTAGAAGGTCTCGTTTCCATGTCTCTCTAAAGGTTAATGGACTTCAGTGGGCTTTTCATGACCTCCTAGATACTAAATGTTCAGTATCCATTTTCTGAAGTACCTTTACTTTATTCAGAATTTATACACTCAAGAAATCTTTGAACTAAAGCCATAAATTCGATCAGAAACTCTTATATTGATGTATGGATATCACAATTCTCTTATTAAAGCTCAGGCAAATGGACTGTACAGAGCCTCCTCAATGACTGACTACGGATGGGCTAAGCATATAAATTTCTAGTACTTTCTTGAGTTGTGTCGTTGTTGATTTAATACTGACTTTCAAGAATTGGTTTATATCCTTTTTCTTTCTGACAGATGATATTTTTCCATGATTTTGAAAGAAGTAACACCCAAACATAGCTGCGCGGCCAGCAGCATTTCCTGACAAATTCTACCTTTATTCTAAACAATGCTGCTTAGTCTTTTTGAATACCAAAATACTTTCACCACAATACATTTACATTTGAAATAAACATTCTCCTACAATATCCATTCACTCCCTTTCCTGCCCTCCATCCATGTGAGGGTATGTCATTCACCCACCATAAAAACTTACATTGTTTATTTCCATCCCTTAACTTATGGTGTGTGATCAGGCTACTGCTTATCTGTCCCATCGAGATTGAGACTATGACAACATCATTAAAAGTCAGTCAGTACCAAGATTCAAGAGGTTTTGAGTCATCATTTCTCCACTGAAAATTCCAATTGTATTTATATTCTTTACCACACACATATTTCCAAACATATAAGCCATCTTGTTTTCTATAGATAACCTACTATATTGTATTCACATCATTTTCCCTTCCTCCTAATACTCTTCTCCAATCCTGACCTCTTTTCTCTCTTAAACATGTATGTTCTATCATATCTTTAGTTTTGCTTGCACTAAGCGGCACAAAAAAAAAGTGTGTGTGTTTGTGTGTGTGTGTGTACAATTGGTATTGGATAACCAACTATGGGCCTCATCTTAAAATAAGCCTACGTTTTCCACTCTCTACATTAATTAACTTCCTGTAGGTTTCCTTCTAGGCAAGGGAGCCTTATGAGACTTCATATATCTTCATTTCCATGTCTACTGGGGTAGACTTAGTTCAAGCTTTATTTAGCCATATTGTTTTGATTTCATGTGCGTAACTTCTCTGTGATACATCAGAGACACAATCTTACAGCAGATGTTCTGTTCCTTAAGCTCTTACTATAATTCCACTCTGTTTTTCATGATGTTCCCTGAGCCTTAGATATAAGGGTCATATTTTATATGTATCTATCAAATGTGGTTGAACTGCTTATGGTCAGTTATTTTTACATTGATCACACATGGCTTCTGTAATAGATTCTGTAAAAAAAATAACTAAATAAATAAAAATAAAAATAATAAAATAAAAGATGCTATGTGAGTTGGGGAGGGCTATACTTATTTGTGGGTATAGGGATAATTTTTTAGAATACAGTTTAGAATTATGCTCATGCATTAAAATGGTAAGCATTAGTTTTCCTTTACATTCAATTATCTCACTATTCAAAGGTTGTTGTCTAGGTTTACTGTAGCAGACATGGATTTCCTGGATATTAAGTCTGTCTTATGTAAAGTGTACAATTGTAAATTCCATCATTGTTCTTTTGTGGTTATCTTGCCAGACTGGTCATTGCTGAGCTTCATATGCATCATCGTTAGGGAGTACTATTGACTATTTTTTACCCTCAGCAGTTTGCATGACACCTTTTGGTACTATGAGTGCATACCTCAGAAAGGAATCTTCCAGATCAGATTCTGCTTGTTTCTTCAAAATCATAAGTCTAAATTGTGCCATGCATTCAAAGATAGGCCCTAACCCTCAAGTTCTGAAGACCAGGTAAATGCACTATCAATATCTTTCCTATTTCCAGAGTTCACTGAACTTCCCTGTCCAATAATTCAAAAGAAGCTTTCCACTGTCTGGTACTGATAATTATTTTTTATTTGATATTTTATTTATTTACACTTCAGATATTATCCCTTTTCCCCATTTCCCTCCTTCCATTAACCTCCTCTCCCATCGCTCTTCTTCCTTTTTTGCATTTATTACATTTAAATTACATGCAAGTATTAAGGTCAGTTTTAGGTTGAGAAACTAGCAATACAATAGATAGTCAAGGAACAAGCAAGACAATAAACCCAGATAGTCAAAGAACAAGCAGGACAATAAACAGAGTCCTGTGATCATTCCTGCGATCACTATTTCTAAAGGTTTATCAAGATGTCCAAAATATCTGAGCCTACTTCCTTGTCCTAGCCCAAAGTCATTTTCATGCCTGAAGCCTATTTCTTTGTTCTAGCTTAAGATTTAGATTCCTGCCTGTAATTACTTCTTTGTTCTAGACAGAGAGAGATATACACACAGAGACATACACATACAGTCTTACAGACACACACAGCATCATATGCTTATCGATTACATATGCATAAAATACGGTTCAATCTCCTTGTGGCATCTCTGCACAGGTTACAGTGTAAGCTGTGGAATATTTAAGATCTCACTAATCATAGGAACTATCTGAGAAAGAGAGTCTACCTTAATATTCTACTTAAAATCTAGTTATCACAATAATTTAGGAAGCTTTGAAACACACATGTAAATTGATGTCATCCAAAGAACAAAAACAAATGAAGACCAAAAGAAAGAAAACAAACCATGAACTTATGTATATTTATTTCAATTATAACAGCTTATTCTTTAGGCTAGTTTAGGAGAAAGGATAATCATCTGTAGAGAAATGGGATTTTATAGTGAATAAACTTCTTAAGATTAGAAAATTAAGACTGACATTAATTGTATATGTCATTAAGAAATATATGAATGTGGCCTTATCCATTTAATATCCTTGGCACATATCTCTTCATTTTCAGATAATGGACTATTTCACAAAGAAGAATGTAATTATCATCCATTGTTTGAGAACATTAAGGATGTCATACAATTCACAGATTTCTGTTTACTCTTTTGAAAACTTACATAAGAAATTTGTTTTATTTCACAAACAATTTATAAAATTGCCTTATGATTTTGCTCCCTAAAGGAGACAACACTAAGTTTTCTTGTACCTAACCTCCAAGACCTAGGCTAAAACTTGACACTTGATAATAGCTTAGTTATTATCTTTGAATATTTTAAAGGATACTCTATAATAACCATAGTCACATGTTTTGTCAACCAGTGAATAAGAAAAGTATCATAAAGCTTTTGCAGCACAGAATTAGGAACAAGACAATGTGGAAAGTGACTTCCATAGTTTCCCTTGACATGATGCAATAAATATTTATAATAGTTAAAGATATTAGGCAATTATTAGTTACACATAGTTCTGGCTATAGTGGTGTTTGTACTCTGAACATTCTTTAACTGCAACTGCAATAAAATGATGATATCAAAACTTACTTAAATTTAGAATATCTTGCATTCATACCCCCACACTATTGGAACACTAGATTTTCTTTATAATGGAAGCCTGTCAAACTGTATAATTTAAATCTTTCTTCCCACAGATTTAATAATTGAATTATTAACAAAGACATTTGCCCATGCCAAAAAAGTATCTTAAATAGGACATGTTAGGCTTAATGAAATAGAAATACACTAAGCAGATCCATGATGGTGTCAGTTTATTTTTTCCATAGTTTTATATGGAAATGTATATCCAATATCTAATAAACTATACATCAGACAGGCATACATATGGATAAATATGGAAATATGTAAATATTTATAAAATCATTGCCACAGTCAAAGCAACCAAGGTATCCATCACATACTAAAAAATTAAACATTTTTTGTTTAATAATGTTGGGTTTTGTTTGTTTTCTTTTACTCAAACCTTAACATGGGTTCCACCTCTCCACAGTACACCAACATATTCAGTCTTGTTGATTTGATTTAAGCACTGTGTTACTAAACAGATCTGTGAAACTAATTAATATGCTATAACTATACCAATTAAGAAAAACATCACTCATCTCCCATCTTTCCAACACCTAATAAATGCTTACAGAGATAGTCAAAAAGATAATTTTTATAGCAGAGGCATAGTTTTCCCTGCAAGGGTCCACAAAATGGTAGTTTGGAGACAATTTTGAAATGAATAAAATGGATAGTCTTTGCAATGACTATGGAAACAGTAACTTTTTTTGTAAATAGACCCAAGTGTGACCCTTAACTTTCAATTCTTAGAATTATT
Organism: Grammomys surdaster; assembly: GCF_004785775.1. Classification (NCBI taxonomy): domain Eukaryota; kingdom Metazoa; phylum Chordata; class Mammalia; order Rodentia; family Muridae; genus Grammomys; species Grammomys surdaster. The sequence continues at coordinate 3,963,794 of NW_021605506.1, forward strand.
TTTAATCATCTCTCCCAACAGAAACCATGGCATTGAAGTCCTAAAGTTTGTAAGTGAGTCTTTAATCCAGGTCCCACTATAAAATTAAACAAACAAAAGTATTGTTATTTGACAGTCCATAATTTATAAGTCAGTGGTCTTCAGGATCATCTTTCCTGTCTCTGAATTCACCATTTCTCTAGTTGATGTCCTTCTCAACAAGTCCGCCTCCTATATTCATGCCTCTCTTTCATATGTGACCCATGCAGTTTGATTAGGATTTCTTGCCTGAGCGTACATGGTGAAATTTTTGTAGTTATGCCATGAAATAAAATAACACCACTACACATATAATTGTATAATTTACAGTTTTCCTTGAGGAGGTATGGAACACTGTGACCCTTTTCCCATCATGATGAGATGTTGACACCCCAGTCTGGTGGAGGTCTTGTGCATATAACCAAAACTTCAGGAACTTTATGAGTATAGTGAACATAGGTTTCTTTTGACTACACACTTCCCCATCAGGTTCTTATATCCATTTTTTCATCCTAGAACATAGTATTCTTTGTGTTGGTCTCTTCCATTATTCTTGATTTTTTTTGACAATTAGTGGTTTGTACCTACATACAACTTATAAACATCAGTCTAGGTTTGCTTGAAGTACTACATTCTTATAAATTAAAGAAATATCAAAATCAGTTATTTTGGTATGGAGTTCTATATAGTTCTACAAATGTGTAGATCTGACTGGCATCCTTACATTTAGGATACAGAGCACTATGGCTCCATAAAGGCTTGCATGCTGTTTCAAGACTTACTTCCTAACAATGGCAACATTAATATTCTCTACTTTTTTGTGACTTGTGTTTGAGAATGATGAATGGCATCAGATAATATGCAACCTTTGAGACTGGGTTCATTGATACAGTATAATGCTACTGACAATGTCTTTGAGGTGCCTTCATCTTGTGCTGAATATTCATGGTTTCTTTTTGTTTCTGAATGACATTCTATTTCACAGAGAATCTATAGTTTGCTTGTCTACTCACCTACTAAATGACATTGGGTGGTCTCCAGTTTGGACAGGTATGAATAAAGCTATGATTTAGGGATGGCTCTGGCTAAAAATGGGCTCAACTTAGAATTGTTCAACCTTACCATGGTTCAGAAGTAATATACAGTGAGCAAAGACTGTACTTTAGTTAAGAACTAGGATCTCTTCCAGGCTGTTGACAGGTATCCTGATCTTCTCTCCAGATTCTAGGAAATTTTCTTATAAGCTTTCTGATCTGTATCTAACAAGCTGAGTATGGCCAGGAATATGTAATGTCTTTCTACCTTCTCTCTGGATACTTGATAAGGGAAACAAAGAGTGACACAGAGAAAGCCAACACCAAATTCTTTACTGGTTTTCCAAATAATCCATTTTCTTACCCAACAACTTGAATTCCATTGACTATTTTTATTTTCTATATTTTTGTTTGTTTGTTTATCTATCTGTTTATCTCTGTGTCTATAGGTCTGTGACTGAGTGTATTTAGATGTCAGAGAACAACATGTAAAATTTTCATATTTTAGTGTGTGTATGTTTGTGTGTGTAAGGGTGCACACACTTGTTTAAATAATAAAGTCTGTCCAATCCTCTCCTTCTACTATGCGGAGCCTGGAGATCAAATTTAAGTCATTAATTTTGGTCACAATTTTCTTACCCACTTTGTCATCTCTCTGACCTCTAGTCAATTGTGTTTGCCATTGTCCATCAATGAATGAACAAATTGTGAGGAAATATGTTTGTGAGTTATCTTAATCTAATAAATATATAAAAACTGGAATGCCAACAGAATATAGATCTTTATACCAGATGTGGTATTGGATTTTGTTTGTTTGTTTGCTTGCTTGGTTGCTTTTTAATATAAATTTTAGAAATAATATGTATATAGTAAATTCTTAAGAAAATTTACTGGAAACTTTTAAATTCACAGAAAAGTTTGTGTAATATTTTAAAACATTTTAAAAGTAGAGTTTCTCCAATATCTGTAGATACGATCTTCATTTTCATATCATTTTTTACTTCTTTTCTAGCTTTCAAAATAAATACACTCAAAAATTCTTTTCATTCATGATTTTGCACAAATTTTAAATTTAAATCAAAATATAATATACCAGAATATATCAAAGTGATATTTATTATTTCTTTTTCAAAGTTTCTAAATGTTTATTGCAAGAACATATAGTTTAATCCATGTTGGATGTTGATATTGAATCCTGAGAATCTTTCTAAAACTCACATAGGGTTTATGAGAATAATTTTAAATTTTCTTTATGAAATACACAGAGAAAGGGTAGGAAGATATATCACTTTCATGCAGGGATAACTTTTTTTCTATTTTGTACATCACTAAGATGGTTGATTCTTGTGTCTATATGGGCTTTACTCAACTCTGATCAGTTTCTTGGTATCATTCTCCTAATTAATAAATCAGTCTATAGATATTGTTCAGCCCTCATCGTATCTGTACTCTGGGATACCTGGTTCTTCTCTTCTTTCCCCTCTTCTCCCTCCTCTACAGACTCTATCTCAGTTGTTAGTTATTCCAAATGGGGCCCAGTAGCTAGTGTTGGTTAAGAGATTTCTAAATAAACATCGATTTGTAGAGTGGATGGATCAGCCTCGTGAAGATGGAAAATAAGAAGGAGGTGCAAGAATAGGAGGAAAACCAACTCTTCATCCAACAACCTATGACAATATACAAAAAAAAAATGTTCACATAAAGGATGCCAAATCTGGCTGCACAAACACTCCACAAAATGCAGTAAACACAGAATTTTAAATGCTCTCATATAAATTCTACAGTGCGTGGAAAAAGTACTGAGAAAAGTTCATTATAGACCTGAGATGATTTGAATAAATTGTTCTATTTTTAAGTAAGATTTTCCTTTCCATATTTATAGTGAGATACAATTGATGTTCTCTGATCTAGTCAGTGCAGTCTCATCTAGTCTATATACACTGGTAAATGCAATGATTATTGAGGTTTAGAATATGATACACCAAACACGATGGTCTGACCTGCTGAGCTACAAAAATAGTCCCAGAAACCATATCTCTCTAGTCTTCTCTCTAGCTTTTATCGGCCACCTGACACAGTCATAATTTTTTATTATTATTCCTTTTTTTAGGCTATGTATAAAATCTGAGGTCCATGGTTTTGGAAAATGGCTCAGTTGGGAATTGGTTGCTCTACAAGCATGAGCTCTGCTGTTTTCAGATATTCAGTGCACAAATGCCCTGTACAACAGTGGTTATCTGTATGTTTTCAGCTTATGGGAAGGGGTTCTAATACACAGTTCACAAATCCCTGATATAATACTGTGTGACTGTAAGTCTGCAGCTGATGGGCAAGGGGGGCAAGAATTAGTTGGTGTGTCTGAGGTCACTGACCAATCTTTTTGGTGAACTAGTAATGTTCAAGTTCAATAAAAGACCTTTAATTAAATTCAAGTGGGGAAGTGACTACAGACAATACCCAACATCCAACTCTCTGTTTAATTACTGTATACTCCTATTAAAAGACATCATGACTAAGGCTATTTATAAAACAAAGCTACCATTGGGAGCTCACGAAGCATTTCAAAAAATTATGCAATGACCAAAAGTTGTGGAGTTTGGTGGCTGGCAAGCAAGGCATGGCACTGCAGCAGTAGTTAAGAGTTTACGTCCTGATTTTCAGGCAGCAAGCAGAAAGAGATAGAAACTAGATCTGGTAGGGGCTCTTGAAACTCAGTGGCATTCCTTATCGAATATGGTTTTACCACCTAATTCTTCCCAATTAGTTCACCAACTAAGGACTAAGAATTGAAACATATGAGCTTATGGGGCCATTCAACCAAATCATCACAGTCTTTCTTTCAAATGCACATGTTCACGTGTATACTTCCATATACAAATACCACACTCACTTGAACTCACACATGAGAACACCACTGCACACATATACAAAGACAAGAAATCTTTAATCTAGTTTCAACAAGTAAAAGAAAATGAATGATTTGGCATTCTGAATCTGGCTGATTTAACTGTATATTATGATATCTTTTCATGCTTCTGATCACAATTATGGGAGACTATATATGTTCAAAGTGAAATTTCAGGGCTTTCATTTCTATAACTGTTACTTCCAGTCTAGAGCGGAAAGGACTCTTGTCTCAAGCTATATGAGTTTGTTTTGCTCAGTCATATTTGTTTTTAAATCAGCTACAAATCTCCCTACCCATTCCCCTCTCTAGGCTGCAGAAAGGTTTTAAGCTTTAACCATCACTTGAATCATTATATATGTTTTATGTTTCCTGTAAATATTTGCATTTTAAATAAGTATGAATACTTTATATTTCTTATTAACTTGCCAATTTCAAGTTCATTCCAACAAATCTTCAAAGGACATACAAAAGCTTAACTTGTACAGGATGCACAATGAAATTTGCATTAGGGTAACTAAGATGAGAGAGCACAGACTTCCTAGATTATAAGGAAGGTATACTCTAACAAAAGAGACTAATGAAGATAGGGCAATGAAGAAGGCACTTGGTGGATAGAAAGGAAGGAATTTTGAAAACTGTAGCACAAATTTAAGGAATAATTAAGGATAATGACTACTGAACCCCAGGCTCTAGCAGATGCAAAAAGATACTCAAGACAGTAAAAAGTGTTATCTGAATTTTGTATCACATCTGTTAACTTCAGGATCAGAACCTCCCTTTTGTTTTTTGTTTGTTTGTTTGTTTGTTTGTTTGTTTTACTTTTAGTATTGTAGTTGAAAGTTGGAATTTTAATTTTCATTTGCTTACTAATTTTTTTAATAAAAGTTTTTAAAATTTTCTTTACAGTAAGGCAGTATTTTGTATGTTTATGTGAATCTGGGTATGTGTGTGTTATGGTATGAATGTAGAGGTCAAAGGACAATTTCAAATTCTTTGTCACAGAATATGTGCATGGCTTCAGATGAACACACCTAAAGGATTGGTTCCTGAGAAACACCACTGGAAAGGAGCAGTTAAGCATCTTTGGATTGCCTCCAGATGCTGATAGTAATAGAGCCAGTTGATGCAGTGTTCCTTCTTAATATTAATATACGAAAAATCATGCTGCATTTCCCTTCTTTTTGCCCATCCATTTCAATTATTTGTTTTGATTCTATCTAACATATCCATCAACATTGTGGCTGCATGATTGCTTCAGACATGACAATGGAATTGTGGTTTGCTAAGCTTGGACAGCCTTGAGGTTCAGGTGAAGAATTTGACTCCCATCTTGTCTCTTCCACTCCTCAAGAAAGAAGGATGCTTTATTTAAGTCCTTCCACTAGGACTTTAGTTCCCAAATAGACTCAGTGGGAATCTATTTTTGCTGAAGACAAAACTATCATAATGATAATCTAAACCATTTTGCATTATTATATAATTCTTAATAAATCCATATAGGAATGTTGAAAATACAAGTGGTTTATTTCCATCTTATATCTGAAAACTAAAATATAACATGTTGACAAATATAGTCTAATGTTTAGGTCTAGTAAACAGGTGATAACAGACTTCTAACATCACAATTTCTTTGACCAAAGTCTGCCAATTACAGTAAAGGTATCCATCACTGGGAGAGAGATAACCCATGCCTTGAAAAAATGAGGATCTGAATTTGTTTCAAAATCCACTTTAAAAAGCTAAGAATGATGATACAGATCTGTACAAACTCAGATAGACTTCTGGGACTTACTCCCTGTCTTGCTCTGATAAATAAATGAACTAAAAGTTCAAGGATAAACCATATATAGAAGACACTTAAGGATGTCATATATGGATGCAAGTACACATTCACATACATATACTAACTTTAAAAACAGACAGAAACATTAAAAAATCCAAAACAATCAAACAACCAAACAAGAAAAAGACAAAACCAAACCAAATGAAATCAAACCAAAACAACACCACCAATGAAGACACCATATCCTGAACCTTCCTAGAGCAGGAGTTGAGAACCATCCCCCACAACCCTAAGCCCAAGAGTTGCAACTCACCCAAACCCTTACCCTCCAGAATACCACGCCTCTTCCGCCCCAGGCTTGTTCCTTTTCAATGGGGCAGACACATAGCTGGTCTGCTCCTGTGAAGACACCATATCCTGAACCATCTTAGAGCAGTGGTGGAACCACTGCACTCAGAGCACCTGAGGAACCACTGCACTCAGAACAGCTGAGGAACCACTGTACTCAGAGCAGTGGAGGAATCACTGCACTCAGGGCAGCAAGATTTCAGGACCCCAGAGGAAGCCTGAATCACAGGAGCTCTTCCACCCAGGAACTCAGGATCACAGAGACAGCTGGACCCTGAGGAGTTCTGACACAAGCAAGGTAACAGAAAGATAGGCTCCAGTCAGAGACAGTGAGTGAAGGTAGCATTAGAAATAATCAGATAGTTAAAGGCAAGCTCAAAAACATAAACAATAGAAACCAGTGTTACCTGGCATCATCAGAATCCAGTTCTCCCACCATAGAAAGTCCTGGACAACTGATCACACCGGAAAAGCAAGCTTCAGATTTAAAACCACTTCACATCATGATGATAGAGGACTTTAACAAGTACACAAATAACTCTCCTAAAGAAATTAAGGAGAATACAGGAAAACAGGTAGAAGCTCTTAAACAGGAAACACAAAAATCCCTTAAAGAATTACAAGAAAACACAACCAAATAGGTGAAGGAATTGAACTGAACAATTCAGGACATAAAAGCAACAGAACAAACAATAAACAAATCACAAAAGGAGACTACCCAGGAGATAGAAAACCTAGGAAAGAGATCAGGAGTCATGGATGAAAGCATCACCAACAGACTAAAATAGAAGAGAGAATCTCAGGTGCAGACGATATCATAGAAGACACTGACTCAACTGTCAAAGAAAATACAAAATGCAAAAAACTCCTAACCCAAAACATCGAGAAAATTCAGAACATAATGAGAAGAAAAAAACATAAGGATAATAAGTATAGAAGAAAGCAAAGATTTTCAACTTAAAGGGCCAGTAAATATTTTCAACAAAATTATAAATGAAAACTTACCTAACCTAAAGGAAGAGATGCCCATGAACATACAAGAAGCCTACAGAACCCCAAATAGGCTAGATGAGAAGAAATTCCTCCTGTCTCATAATAATCAAAACATCAAATGCACAAAACAAAGAAAAAATACTAAAAGCAGTAAGCAAAAAGGGCAAGTAACATATAAAGGCAGACCTATAAGTATTACAGCACAATTCTCACCAGAGACTACAAAAGCCAGAAGATCCTGAACTGATATTATACAGACCCTAAGAGAACACAAATTCTAGCCCAGACTACTATACCCAGTAAAACTCTCAATCACTGTAGATGGAGAAACCAATATATTCCATGACAAAACCAAATTTACACAATATATTTCCACAAATCCAGCCCTACAAAGGATAATAGACAGAAAATTCTAACACAAGGAGGGAAACTACAACCTAGAAAAAGCAAGAAAGTAATCTTTCAACAAATTCAAAGAAGATAGCTACAAAAACATAATTCCACTTCCAATAACAAAAATAACAGGAAGAAACAATCACTTTTCCTAAATATCTCTTAACATCATTGCTCAATTCCCCAATAAAAAGACATAGACTCACAGAATCGATACAAAAACAGGACCCAAAATTTTGCTGCATACATGAAATGCACCTCAGCAACAAAGACAGACACTACCTCAGAGTGTAATGATGGAAAACAATTTTCCAAGTAAATGGTACCGAGAAACAAGCTGGAGAAGCCATTCTCATTTCAAATAAAATTGACTTTCAAGCAACAGTTACCAAAAAAAGATAAAGAAGGAAAGTTCATACTCATCAAAGGAAAAATCTACCAAGATGGACTCTCAATTCTGAACATCTATGACCCAAATTCGTGAGCAACCACATTTATAAAAGAAACTTTACTAGACCTCAAAGCACACATTGCACCTCACAAAATAATAGTGAGGAAATTCAACACTCCACTCTCAGCAATGGATACATCATGGGAACAGAAACTAAACAAAGACACAGTGAAGTTAACAGAAATTATAAACCAAATGGTTTTAACAGATATCTATAGTACATTTTATCCTAAAACAAAAGAATACATCTCATGAGCACCTCATGGTATCTTCTCCAAAATAGACCATATAATTGCTCACAAAGCAGGCTTCATCAGGTTCAAAAACATTGAAATAATCTCTTGCATCCTATCAAATCACCATGGACTAAGGCTGGTCTTAAATAATAACAAAAACAATGAAAAGCCCATATGCACATGGAAACTGAACAATGCTCTACTCAATGATGACTTGGTCAAGGAAGAAATAAAGAAAGAAATTAAAGACTTTTTATAATTTAATGAGATGAACTCTCATCATTTCAAAAGTTATGTGACACAATGAAAGCAGTGCTAAGTGGAAAACACATAACTCTAAGTGTCTACAAAAAAAAAGTGGAGAGAGCATACACTAGCAATTTCACGGCACACCTGAAAGCTCTTGAACAAAAAGTAGCAAATATACCCAAGAGGAGTAGGAAGCAGGAAATAATCAAACTCAGGGCTGAAATCAACCAAGTAGAAACAAAAAGAACTATACAAAGAATCAACAAAACCAGAAGCTGGTTCTTTGAGAAAATGAACAAGATAGATAAACCCTTAGCCAGACTAACCAGAGGGAACAGAGACAGAATCCAAATTAATACAATTTGAACTGAAAAGGGAGACATAACAACAGACAGTGAGGAAATTCAAAAACTTATCAGATCCTACTTCTAAAGCCTATACTCTACAAACCTGGAAAATCTGGATGAAATGGACAATTTTCTAGACAGATACCACGTACCAAAGTCAAATCAGGAGCAGACAAAACATCTAATAAGTCCCATAACACCTAAAGAAATAGCAGCAGTCATTAAAATCTCCCCACCAAAAAAAGCCCAGAACCAGACGGTTTTAGGGCAGAATTCTTTCACACCTTCAAGAAAGACCTAATACCAATTCTCTTCAAATTATTCCACAAAATAAAAACAGAAGCAACACTACCCAATTCACTTTATGAAGCCACAATCATGCTGATACCTAAACCACACAAAGATCCGCTAAAGAAAGAGAACTTCAGACCAATCTCCCTTATGAATGTTGATGCAAAAATACTCAATAAAATTCTTGAAAACTGAATTCTAAAACATTTCAAAACAATCATCCATTATGATCAAGTTTGCTTTATCCTAGGACTGCAGGGATGGATCAATATTTAAATATTCATCAATATAGTCCACTATATAAACAAACTTAAAGGAAAAAAATTACATGATCATCTCACGAGATGCTGAGAAAACAGTTGACAAAATTTAACATCCCTTCAGGATAAATGTCTTGGAAAGATCAGGAATTCAAGGCCCATAATTAAACATAGTAAAAGCAATACAGAGCAAACTAGTAGCCAACATCAATCTAAGTGGAGAGAAACTTGAAGCAATCCCACTAACATAAGGGACTAGACAAGGCTGCTCATACACTGCATACCTATTCAATATAGTAGTTGAAGTCCTAGCCAGAGCAATTAGACAACAATAAGAAATCAAAGGGATACAAATAGGAAATAAAGAAGTTAAAATTTCACTATTTGCAGATGATAAGATAGTATCCTTAAGTGACCCCAAAAGTTCCACCAGAGAACTCCTGAACCTGGTAAACAATTGCAGCAAAGTGGCTTATTATAAAACCAACTCAAACAAATCAGCAGCCCTCCTCTACTTGAAAGAGAAAAAGGCTGATAAAGAAATTAGGAAATGACAACCTACACAATAGTCACAAATAATATAAAATACCTTGCTGTGATTCTAAAAAGTGAAAGATCTGTATGACAAGAACTTCAAGTCTCTGAAGAAAGAAACCAAAGGTCTCAGAAGAAGGAAAGAGCTCCTATACACATGGATTGGCAGGATTAATATAGTAAAAATGGCCATCTTGCCAAAAGCAATATACTCAATCAATGCAATCCCCTTTAAAATCCCAACTCGATTTTTCACAGAGTTAGAAAGAGAAATTCTCAAAATCATTTGGAATGCCAAAAACCCAGGATAGCAAAAACTATCCTCAACAATAAAAGAAATTTTGGAGGAATCACAATCTCTGACCTCATGCTGTACTACAGAGCAATAGTGATAAAAACTGCATGGTATTGTAACATAGATAGGCAGTAAGTTCAATGGAATAAAATTGAAGACCCTGAACGGCACCCACATACCTATGGTCAATTGATCTTTGACAAAGGAGCTAAAACTGTACAGTGGAAAAAAGACAACATTTTCAACAAAGGGTGCTAGTTCAACTGGCGGAGAAAATGTAGAATTGATCCATTCTTTTCTCCTTGTACAAAGCTCAAGTTCAAGTAGTTAAAGGACCTTCACATAAAACCAGATACACTGAAACTAATAGAAGGGAACATTGGAGAAGATCCTCGAATTACTCTGCAGAGGGAAAAGTTTGTGAACAGAACTCCAATGGATTATGCTCTAAGACCAAGAAATGACAAATGGGATCTCATAAAATTGCAAAGCTTCTGTAAGGCAAAGAACACTGTCAATAGGACAAAATGGCAACCAACAGATTGGGGAAAGATCTTTACTAATCCTACATCCAATAGAGGGCTAATATCCAATATATACAAAGAACTCAAGAAATTAGACTTTAGACAACCAAATAACTCTATTAAAAATGGGTTACAGAGTTAAACAAAGAATTCTCACCTGAGAAAACTATAATGGCCGAGAAGCACCTAAAGAAATGTTCAGCATCCTTAGATATCAGGAAAATGCAAAACAAAACAACCCTGAGATTCCAGTTCACACCAATGAGAATGGCTAAGATCAAAATATCAGGTGATAGCAGATGCTCACGAGGATGTGGAGAAAGAAGAACACTCCTCCATTGTTGTTGGGATTGCAAGATGGTGCAACCACTTTGGAAATCATTCTGGTGGTTCCTCCGAAAATTGGACATAGCATTATCTGAAGACACCAAGTTATACCACTCCTAGGCATATTCTCAGAAAATGTTCCAACATATAACAAGGACTTATGCTCCATTATGTTTGTAGCAGCCTTATTTATTATAGCCAGAAGCTAGAAAGAACCCAGATGTCCTTCAATAGTAGAATGGATACAGAAAATGTGTTATATTTACTCAATGGAGTTTTACTCAGCTATTACAAACAATGAATTCGAGAGTTTCCTAGGTAAATGGATGGAACTAGAAATTATCATCCTGAGTGAGGTGACCCAATCACAAAAGAACACACTTGGTATTCACTCACTGGTAATTGGATATTAGCTCAAAAGTTTGAAATACCCAAGATTTAACCGACAGACCACATGAAGCTCATGAAGAAGGAAGACCAAAGTGTGAGTGCTTTGGTCTTTCTTAGAAGGAGTAACAAAATACTCAAGGGAGCAACTAGTGTGGCAAAGTGTGGGAAGGAGGGCCCATCTGGAGACTGTTCTACCTGGGTGTCCATCCCATTGCAGTCAACAAAGGTAGTCGCTGATGTAGATATCAGGAAGTACATGATGACAGGAGCCTGATATTGCTGTCTCCTTAGAAGTCTCTCAGGGTCTGACATATTCAGAGGCTGATGCTCACAGCTAACCATTGAAACAAACATGAGGTTCCCAATGGAGGAGTTAGAGAGACAACTGAAGGAGCTGAAAGAGTTTGTGGCCCATTGGGGGGAGCAACAACATCAAACAACTAGGGCTCCCAGGGTCTAAACCAACAGGCTAGGAGCACATAGGGAGGGACCTATGGCTCCAGATAATATATATATATATATATATATATATATATATATATATTATTTTTTTTTTTAGATTTGTATATATATATATGAGGATGGCCTTGTAGGGCATAGGTGGGAGAGGAGATTCTTGGTCTCATGAAGACTGGATTCCCAGTGTGAGTGAAGTCAAGGGTGAGGGAGTTTGACTTGGTGGTTGATTCAGGCACATCCTCATAGAAGCAGAAGGAGGAGGGATAGGAAAAGTAGTTCCTAGGAGGGGGGAAACGTGGTAAGGGGAAAACATTTGAAAGGTAAATAAAATATCCAATAGAAAATAAAAGAAAAAATATACATTTTAATCTAACTAAAATAACTGAGAATTCAAATCTCTTAGGACTTTTTAATTATGTTGTGATCTAGGTTCAAATATAATATAATTCAGTGTTTTCTCAAAATAAAATAAAAAAAAATGAAGGGACAGAGAAATCTCTCTTTTCATGACAGCATAAAGAAAAGAGTTCTAACTCCACAGTCTACATTATAGCCCAGCATGAGTCTTGCTTCCATAGTCCCAGTATAGGTACAGAGAAAATTGGAGGTTCCCTGAAGCCTATTGTCCAGATTAACTGAATCTGTGTGTCAAAGTTTCAATACAATACCTCATCTAAAAAAAATAAAAATGGAGAATATTCAAATAAAGTTACATAATAAAATGACTCAATGTCAACCTCTCACTTCCATTTACATGTGCACACATACAAATAAATACACAGAAAGAGAGGGAGAGACAGAGAGAAAGAGACAGAGTGAGACAAAGACAGAGAGGCAGAGACAGGGAGACAGAGAGGTGGGTATTTGGAATTTAAGCTAAGAGATGATAATGTAAATGTCCAAACTCTCTTAATGGACCTAACTTTTTATTTAATATTTCTGTTAATTTACTGATTGATATCTTCTGTGGGATACAAAGATAGGTCTCTAATATTCATCAACGACATTGTCCAGTCACATGCTTGGAACTATAGAGCTATCCTCAATCTTATTTGAACATCCACAGTACCATGTAGAAATTGATGGATTAGGATTTATTGTTGTGTTTTCTTTTGCTGAATACTTCCTGTTGCATATTTCAATTTGTATATTTTTTGATTTGATTGTAATTTAGACATAATTATTTATAAAGATTTATTTTATTTAAAATTATGTCTGTGCATATGTGTGTGTGTGTGTGTGTGTGTCTGTGTGTGTGTGTGTGAGAGAGAGAGAGAGAGAGAGAGGGAGGTGGTACATGTCACCATATTCCTCAGGGACAAGAGAAAAACCTACTTATGTTATGTAGATTCTAAGATGAGTACTCAGATCGTTTGCAAGAGCAGAACACACTCTTACCTATGATTCTATTTGTGAAGTCCCAGATATAAAAACTCTTATTAAGCTTTACATTTACTTAAAACCAATTATCAAATTTTACAACCAAAGTCTTAAAGCCTATTCTCACAATTCATTGGTGTGTGCATTTTCTTTGTAATATAAACATAAGCACACTCTTTTGGCTGCCAATGCCTTTTGCAATCTGTCCCTGCCAACTTCCTACTCTTCTTCACTCATAACTCTCTTTTTATACTTTGAACTTTAAATTGTTTGAGATATAACCAGTCACCATTCCTAACAAATATTAAATATGTTCACTCTTATACATCTTTCATCTGTCTAAATATTTCCTTTTAGTAAGAGAATACAATTTCAAGTCGTAAATTTAAAGTGATAGGTAGAATATTGAGATATTTATTATAAGTAGTAATTTCTATTCATATTTCAGTATTTGATAAAAAGGGTATTTTTTTATGATTCTCTGACTACTCCCTTCTGAACACCAGACCAATTTCTATCTCAAAAGAAAGAAATACTCACCCAAATTTCTTTATTCTCTCAATCAGGTGTGAAAAATATGGTGACAGAGATAAATAACTAGAATAGAAATTATCCTATTTCCATTTGTGATTATAGTTGTTAAAGTATTAGAAATTACTAAATAATCAAAACTATGTTTTCCAGAGTTCTTATGTCATCATGTCACAGTCCATTCCAGGAATTGCTAATAAATGGTGATTTAGGGATATACTTTTATTCTATTACGTAGTTTGGAATTTGTTCAGTGTTTCAGAGTTTTCAAGATTATATCAAAAGAATTGAAAGTAAGACAACACAAAACCTTCCTCAGATAGACCTAGGCCACAGAAGAATATGTGACTCATGTTATTCCATTGGGGATACCCAGTCACAAGACCAAGCCAAGATGCTCAAAGTGATGAAAATTAATATAAAACATAGAATTGTCTTCCAAGGGCTAAATCTATGATACTAAAGAAACGTCTGTAGTATTTATCTTTGTTTCAGTTGCTTACAGGACTTTTTTGTTTCCCAAGTATTCTTTAGTTTGTTTGTTTTTAAAAGTAATCTTTGGTAACATCACACATGCATACAATTCATTTAGAAAATATCTCCTAGGTAGAACTCTTTCTAATTTCTTTTGACACATGCACTGATTATAATACAATGCTGTCAACTTCATGCCCGTGTTTTTATTGTCGTTAGTATATATTTTAGACCAATGAAAAAAAACTGACAATTCTCTTTGAATTGCTTTCTGTTTGGATGTTCACATTACACAGTGAATAATTACATCATACCAATTGGTTATTCATAATCAAAAGAAATGACTAGCAAGATAGATCACTCAATGCAATGTTTGCTATCTAGGCACAAGGGCCTGAAATCTGTACTAAGCACACAGATAAAAAGGCAAGAACAGAAAAGTTGTTCCCAGTGTTTAGAAGAGATAGAGGAGGACCCTGAGGCTTTATGGCTAACCAATTTAACTGATGCTGTGAAGTGCAGATAAAAATGAGAGACTGATCTTGTCTAAGAGATTAAAATTAATATTTCTGAATAATGGAACCTATTTTTGATATCAGCCCTTCATATGCACAAGCCAATTTAAGCAATGTGGCTCAGAATGCACACAGACAGAAATACAAACGCATGCACACACACACACACACACACACACACATACACAAACACACACACACATCAATAATAAACAAAGAGCAACAATATCCAGAGTTCTGCAAATACAATAAACATTAGTTTTCTTCTTGTGGAACAGTGAATACAGGTTGCAATATCCCTTTCATTACTGAAATCTGCAGTAGACAACAGGTTCTTTTCCAGTTTATAGAACAGACTTCATTCTAAGCTACTCAATATATCTTATTTTTAAGCAATGAAAAAAACTGGTTAATACTGGACCTATATCTCATTTCCAACCAATGAATAGTAGACCAGAAAAAATTTAATAACTTTTTCAGATGGGTGTTTTTTTATTGTTAATATTTAAGCTTAGAAGATAGAATTGAATTGCATTACATTATTGAATAAAAGATTTTCTTTAAAATAAAACAGAGAGAAATTTATTTGAAAGGAAATTTGACAGTACATGTTTTGACTCTGAAGATACATATTTTGAACATCTGAATGAATTGAACCTGAAATCCATTATTTAATCTTTGTTCTTTCCATTTAGAATATAATTCTATCTGTTCTTTATTTTCTTGTTAGCACTTTTATCTTCTTTTTATAAACAGAAATTGTTGTTTCCCCAACCAGACACATAAGTAACAAATGCTTTGTTAGAGAGATTTTGAAATATGCTCCAAATGAAAGATTAAGGACCATTAGTGAAACCTAGATCAAAATAAATTACTTAAGTTCCCTGTGTTTGGATTGAATGTAAGCATTTAAATATACACACCACAAAAATATATAGTTCATGATATTTTTGTACATTCATTTTTTGAATGATAGTAATATTGTCTTATTTTGTTCAAGAACTGTTTTAAGATTTACTTTACAAAATATTTCAGACACTATCGTAGTGAAGATTAATGTTAGAAATTTTTTTCTCTCATTGGGTTAGATGCTTGAGAGATGTCTCATTGTGATTGTTGAAACATAAGCATGAGAACATGAGTTCAAATTACAAGAACACACACAAAGTCATATCCTGAGTCATGTGTCTGTAGATATACTCCTTTGAAAGTTATCCTCGGATTGCCACGTGTTCTTGGGGACATATATGGCCACATTAATATACACATGATCAATTACAATCATATAAATGTATGCACATACAAACACAGTAAAAGAAAGGAATAGAGAAATAATTTAAGTACATTTATGACTAGAAATACAGACAAAATGAAGTTGAGGGCTGTGTTTGTGTTTTAGGAAGCTCTTAGAATGAAGCCTTTCTTCATTATTGGTAAATACAGATCTCTTCCAGTCTCACCCAAGTTCTTAAGATTAGTTATGTGTATGATCTAGCTCCTTTAGTAAACAGACAACCCTCCATCCAAAATAAAGTAAAATCTGTGTTGCTCTCTTCTACCTTTAATAAGATCTCTATGGTTGTTTGAATGGGAAATACCCCCTGAAGGCTCATGTATTTAAGCACTCTGTTTCCAGTTGTTGCAGTATTATGAAACATTTAGAATTTAGGAAGTCGAGGCTTGCTAGAGCAAGCATGTCTCTAGTGGAAAGATTTGAGGATTTATAGTCTTACTCTACTTTCTGTTTTCTCTCTGCTTCTTGTGTTTTGTTTAAATGTGACCAGCTGGCTGGCTTCCTTGTTTGTTGCCATCTCTAATCTTACTCTCCCGGATGCTATATTTTCTCTCCTGGATGGACTGTACCCTTCTGGAAACATAGCCAAAAATAAACACTTCTACCTTTAACTTTCTTTTGTTCTCAATATTTTATCACTGCAACAGAAAGTTAACTCATGCAGCATACAGGCTTTCTCATTCCCTGCATTTTCCTACAATCTGTGGGCTATCATATTCCTCCAGGTGAATTATGTTGTTGAGTTGCTAAAAGATATCTTTCTCTCTTTTCCTGGATTTTCCCTCTATTTCTTATCTCCTTTCATGCACATGAAACTATTCTCCACCCAATAAACCACAGGCTGATATACAGAAAACCAGAACACAATTTTAAATTCTTTTAATTCAAGTCACTAGAATTGTTCTGTAGAATTAAAACATCCTCAAACTACACTGAAATTTCTGTCTTTAAAAAAGATTACAATCAATTTCCAATTCCATGTTACAACATTCAAAGAATAAGCAAAAACAGTCAAAGGTAGTATTTAAATAGAAAACTAGATAGGTGTTGCCTGTAAGTCTTTAATCTCCTTTCATTTTAATGGATACAGTTCATTTTATTAATAAATTATAGTTATCAAAATATTGATTTCTATATATTGATGATGATTACTGTATAAAGATGGTTCTAAAACAAATCCCTTAATTTAAAAAATAAATAGATTTTAATAGGTGGTAATGGTGAAAAATATAGTGCATAGTAGGTAAATTCAAAACTTTCAAACAAGTCCTAAAACTGACTTTAAACATTTGAGCAATGTTTCTTCAAGTAAGGACATGTAATAATGGGAATGAATTTTTAATAATAAGAAATTCAAACAAGATGTCCTATATTCTTCCTAATGCCCTGGTAAACACCAATAAGGAAAAAAGTTTTATTTTAAATTAAGGTTACACTGTAGCACTGAGGAATGCCAGAGGAAGCATTTTACACAGGTACCTGAAGGTAGAAACTAAACACAAGCCATGAGGGGTACAGTTAATAGCTTACACAGTTGGCTCCCTCAGTCTAATTTCTTATACACGCAGGACCATCAGCCAAGGGGGAGCATTACCCACAATGGCCTGAACCCCCTCCAGATCAATCATCAATCAAGAAAAATTCCAATAGATTTGCTCAAAGGCCAGTATAATGGTGGGAGTTCCCTAGCAGAGATTCTTTTTTTGTTTGTTTGTTTGTTTTAGCTATGTGGAGGATTTTGTTCAGTTGACAAAAATTAATCGCATAAAATAATTTTGTATTTTTTTGATATGTTAAGAAGTGAATTCCCATGGCCTTAAGTTAATATTTCAATTTTGATCAAATCTCAGGAACGGCATATTGATCATGCTAGCCCTTCATGTCCTGAGGATACTTTTATTCTTCCCTATTGTGTTAAAGCATGTATCTAACTACATCAACAGTTTGGCAGCCAAAGAACATGACTAGAAACTGAAAATGGATCCCAGACAGAGTTATTAATTTAACAGGCTGGCAAGCCAAGGATGGGTAAGATTCTTGCAGAGAGATTACCATCCTAAGAAAAAGTGCATTGTTTTTGATAATGCATATTCCATGAGGGGTAAGGAAGGCTTTTTTGTCAGAACAACCAAAGACAGGCTCAGTCTGGTTTATGCAATAAAAAGGGGGAGATGTGGAGAACTTTTGGAGCTACCTGGCAGGAATTTGACATAGGCCAAGGACAAGGAAATGGACTGCAGGCAGGAATCTGATATTAGACTGGAACAAAAAAGTAATTTCAGGTAGAAATCTAAATCTTAGGCTAGAACAAAGAAGAAATTTCAAACAGGAATCAAAATCTTACACTAGAACAAAGAAGTAGTTTTCAGGCATGAAAATGACTTTGGGCTAGGACAGGGAACTGGGCTCAGATATTTTGGTCATCCTGGTAAGCCCTTAGAAATAGTGATCACAGGAACGATCACAGGACTCTGTTTATTGTCATGTGTATTCTTTGATTATCTGGATATATTTTCTTGCTTGTTCCTTGACTATTTGCATCTATTGTATTGCTAGCTCCTCAACCTAGAAATGATCTTAATACTTGCATGTAATTTAAACAGTGTAAAGGCAAAAATGTAGGAGGAGGGATGGGATAGGGGATGAATGTGGAGGGACAATGGGGAAAAGGCATAACATCTGAAATGTAAATAAACAAAATATCAAAGAATTAAAAAAAAAAGAAGTGAATTCTCTTGTTATATATTGGAGCATCTTTTGGGTATATGTCCAAGAGTTGTATAGCTGGGTCCTCAAGTCATACTATGTCCAATTTTTTAAGGAACTGTCAGATTCATTTCCAGAGTGGTTGTACCAGCTTGCAATCCCACCAATCATGGAGGAGTGTTCCCCTTTCTCCACATCCTCACCAACACCTTCTATCAACATACTCCACTATGTTCATCGCAACTGTATTTATAATAGCCACAAGCTGGATACATCCCAAAATTCCCTCAATGGAAAAATGGATACAGAAAATGTGGTATATATACACAATGGATTACTATGCAGCAATTAAAAACAGTGACTTCAAGAAACTTTCAGGCAAATGGATAGAACTAGAAAATATCATCCTGAGTGAGGTAACCTAGGCACAAAAGAACTCCCATAGTATGTACTCACTAATAAGCAGATACTGACCCAAAAGATCACAATGCATATGACACAACTTACAGACCATATGGACCATAAAACGAAGGAAGATCGGTGAGTGGATGCTTCAACCCTGCACTGATAGGGGAACAGGATGATTGTGGGCAATGGAAGGAGAGGGAGGGAGAAAGGAGCAGGAAATAAGGGCTGCAGTATCAGAATCTGGAGGAGAATTGAGAAAGGTACAGAGGGTCAGATAATCAAACGAAAATAGGTGGGGGGGGTGAGGAACTGGGAATTGCCACTGGTAGGTTACAGACACTAGAGAAAAGTGACACTCTCAGGACTCAATGGGATTGACTTCATCTGTAATGCACAGAGAAGGGGGATATAGAACTTGTGGAGCCCACCTCCAGTAGATGGGCACTACCCCTAGTTGAAGGATAAAGACTCTGACCCATCTCAAAGGGCTTTTTTTTCCCCAGAAATGTTTCTGTCTAGAGGAACAACAGAAAGAAAAGATGGAACAGAGACTTAAGGAAGGACCAACAGGGAAACAGCCCTACCTGAGGACGATCATGTCTGCAGACACCAAATCTAACTCTGTTGCCATGGCAGTCCCTGGGGAGGTCTGTCCAGCAACTGATCAATGCAGAGGTGATGCTTAGAGACAGCCAACAATCTGATCTCAGGAAACATGGTGAGGGAGTTGGCAGAAGGACTGGAGGAGCAGAAGGGGATTGCAATCCCATTGAAAGAACAACATAGGATGGACTGACCACCCATTTCTCCCAGAGACAAGACCATCAACCAAGAAGTGTACCAAAAGGGATCTTTGGCTCCAGATACGTATGTATCAGAGGAAGGCCTTGCCCCACAGCAACAAGAGGGGAGGCCCTTGGTCCTATGGAGGTTGGATACCCCAGAGTAGGGGAATGCTGGAACAGTGGGGAGAGAGAGTGTAGGTGGGTAGAGAATTACTCTCATAGAGGCAAGGGGAGGGGGGAGGGCAGATGTAGGATAGGGAAGTGTCAGAGGGGTAACCAGGAATTGGGATATTATGGGATGGCCATTTGGTAGACAGAATAACAGAGAAGTGGGATATCAATTAAGATACAAATGAATGGAATGATTAAAAATTTTTAAAAATGAGGAAGTTAATTTCCAGTTCTCCTGTGATGAAATAGGTTGTGAAGACAGAAAACTATGGCACTAATAAAAATATTCCTGATGGATCAGCCTACCTATATACTTTTGTAAAACATAAATGGAAATATTATAACAAAAGTCTGTATAAAACACAAATGAAAATGAATATATCATTTTAAAAGAATGAAGAAATAACATAAAAAGTTACATATCTCAGATATATAGTGTTTGAAAAGTTTTTAATATAGTCAGGTAATTTTTGCAAATCATTTTATCTTTGAGATTGCAATAACATATTGCTTATGACCTCATCAAATATCTATTTCAGTTGCAGAACAGAATACATTTGTCTAGAGCTTAATGGTTTACATATTAATTTTTTCATTTCAGTATAATGATCAGGAAAATCAACTTTAATATTAATGTTGTTTTCTTCCTCAACTTAGCTGCTCAGATAAATAGCCATTGTCATTATACTGTTGTTCCCATTTGGGGAGGAAAACATTAAGTTCAAGAGAAAGCAAAATTCTTCTGAAGACAATTAAGATTGATTTTTATTTTTATTGTCTGATCAATTAATTTAGAAAGTCGCAGGATAGTGCAGTAAAAGTGAATACACAAAGTGAGTATCTCAGCACTTTAGGAGACAAAAATTTCAATAAAAGCAATTATAATAAATTCACTGGAAAAGAAAAAAAAAGAAGAGTGAGTTTAGTTGAGATTTTTCCACTGGGCTTAAGAATGTATGAAATTACAGACACTGATAGGGCATTACCAGTTCTTTTTCTGATGCCCCAAATACAGCTTGATTTACCCCTTTCAGTACACATTTCAAGGCATTAACTTTATTCTTGTTCTACACATATTTGAACACATATTTGGTTCACTTTTTTGTTTTGTTTGTGCTTGCTAGGCAAACTCTCTACCACTGATTAACCTCAATCCTGATTAAACCTTCTCTGGTTAAACACACTGCCTGGATATCCCAAGGAACAGAGTCAATAGATGTTGACAATTCCTAAACAAGTATTTGCTGTAGCAGTATCGTTTCATGAACTGGACTTCTAATGGGAGTTCTGGTGCTCTCTTTGGATAAATCTTGTATTTAAAAAAATGAGCAAAAACTGAATCTACAGATTTAAGGAATAAACTACTAATTTTATATATGTATACATAAATATTTAAATCATCCTCTCTTATATTTAGTAATATTGAATATAGTTAGATTTTTTCTTGTATCAATTGTAAAATGTCATAAATATTTCATGAAGCCTTGATCTTTTTCCCAACTTTGTAATATTCAAGTGGGACTAGCCCCATCTAAAATAACAAATTGTAGCACTTATAGCAAAAAGATTAGAAATGCAGCTCAGCTGTAAGAATGATTTCCTGATATGCCCTAAGCACTGAGCTTAGACATCTCTATTGCTTAAATTGGGCTCAGTGGAATGGTGTGTATCTATAATTCCAGTGCTTGGTAGATGATGCCTGGAAGATTTCATCTTCAAATGGTCAACAGCATTGGAGACTAGCCTGGGTTATAAGAGACTGTGTTTCATAAAAGGAAAGAGAGAAAGAAAGAAAGAAAGAAAGAAAGAAAGAAAGAAAGAAAGAAAGAAAGAAAGA
>NW_021605506.1:3985744-3988040 GCF_004785775.1 Grammomys surdaster
AGAAAGAAAGAAAGAAAGAAAGAAAGAAAGAAAGAAAGAAAGAAAGAGAAAGAAAAGAGAGGGAGGGAGGGAAGGGAGGGAGGGAAGGAAGGAGAGAAAGAGGAAGGAAGGAAGGAAGGAAACAATAAGGAAAGAAAGAAAAAAAGGAAAGGAAGAAATGAAACAGAAAGGAAGAAAGAAAAAAGAGCCCTTAAAGTTAAGGGCTGTTCATATTAAAGCTGTGTTTCTCCACCTTTGGGTTATGACCCCCATATAAGCTATTTACATTACAATTTATAACAGTAGTAAAATTAGAATCATGTAGTAGCAATAAAATTATTTTATGATTGGAGGTCACCCCAAAATGTGGAACTGTATTAAAGGGTCACAGTATTAGGAATGTTTAGAACCACTGTATTAAAAACACACTATAAATTAAACACTGGAGCAAAAGGGTTATAGATAATGATCATTGTTTTCAGTAAAGTCAACAAAAAGAGAATACGCTCTACACAACTATCATGCTAATAAAGTGCTTTCTAGTTGTTAACTAGTGAACTAAAAAACTAGAAAAGTAAAACAAAGAAGTCAAAATTGCCCAGAAAATCAAAACTAACCACAGAACTTTCAGAACATTCTCTGGGTTATGAAAAGCTATTGCTAAGAATAACCAGGGGAAATATATATCAGTTGACGATAATGATTAATATTGATGGTAAGACAAATTAACTGATGAACAAACACCCTTATATAATTTAATGAGCCTTATATTTCATAATGTATATGATGTTTCATTCGTGATGATTTTTAGCTTGATGGAACGTGAATCAAGGAGACAAGCTTCTGGCACACATGAGAGCAAGAGAGGGTGTTCCACATTGCTTTAGTTGAGATGGAAAATTTTTCTCTAACTGTGAGTTACACTACTCAGCAGCCAACAGGCCTAGGCTATGTGGAAAAGAGGGAGGGAGTTAAGCTCTAGCATTCACGGCTTTATTTGTTGACTGTAGATGTAATATGACCAGTTAACTTTTCTTCCCAAACATTAAATATTTCTCATTCGACAAGTAGCCAAAAATAAATGCTTTCCTCTAATAGCTTGTCTTTGCCAGATATCTGATCATAGCAATGAGGATAATAAACAATTCACTATAATTTCATGTTTTCAATATTATTTTCCTCAGTCTAGAGAGATGCTCCAGCAAGTTAGTGTACTTGATGTTCCTGCAGAGAACCTGAGTTTGAGTCTTAGTGTCCAGGTGATAAGACAGTTTACAACTGTCTATTAATACCAACTCCAGGGGTAACATGCTTCTGGACTCTGTCTTCACATGCAACCACATACAACCAATGTGTGCATGCACACACACACACATACACACATTATGCACAGTACACATATATGAATACACAATTAAAAACTTAAAAATTAAAATAATGAAGACATGATTTTTCTTTTTCATGTTCAAACTGAACACACATGGAAGTTCCCTAGCTTATCTCATGTAACAAGTATAGTTTACAATACAAGGATAAGAAAGGAATCATGTACCATTACCTTTTGGGTATGTATAACATATGAACAAAATGTTAGAACATTTTGAATTTAGATATGAGTTCTAGCTTCAGGATAGTTCACTAAATGAAAGCAAATAGAATCAAAATATGGGTAGATCTCGAATTGTTCTCAAATGTAGATCTGAAAGAGTTTAATGTAGATTTCCAACAGCTCTCTATAGGCTCAGGTACTTCAGATGAAAGAGAATCTACATGACATTGCCATCTTACCATATAAATAGAATAGGTTGCTATCAAGATCCCACCACAAAGAAGAATCAGGTAAAATTTAGTGTCACATGTAGAGTCTAAACTCATTTTGAAGACCTATATGGCTTTTATATACCAACAATGAATTAGTAAGCCATGTACTGAATATGTATTCATCCAACCATTTTTCTTTCAGGCTTGCATAATTCATCTATTAATATATTAATACAACACATTAATTCATTAATGCAATTATCACACATAATCACATATATATTCAAACACATTTCAATATGACTCTTTATAATACTCAAGATTGTGAAAGAAAAGTACATTTTATTTATAGATAGTTTTTAATTTCCTAAGCCCATAAATAGAGCCAAAGACTGAATGCCATGGCTGTAGGGTCAGCTCACCAACAGGGACAGAGTAGCTGTGAGCCTCAAAATCAAACCAAGCATCGGAAATTGTAATTTCTATGGATACAAACACACACACATGCACACACACACATACACACGCACAGAGAGAGAGAGAGAGAGAGAGAAAG
>NW_021605506.1:3988140-4033436 GCF_004785775.1 Grammomys surdaster
AGAGAGAGAGAGAGAGAGAGAGAGAGAGAGAGAGAGAGAGAGAGAGCTGCTGCTTGGTTCAGAGTGGTTTACTGAGTTAACATTTGAGTAGTATACTGATTTACGCATATGGTCATAAAATTTTCTCTGGGTATTGAAGCTCATTGTGTAAAGTTAATTTTAAAAAGTTGCTTGGCCTAACCTTTCCAACTTTTCTGAAGTATCACTGATTTTTCTTTTCTTAACATTATCTCCTAACAAAGCTGTTACCATATTTGAATATTCCATGATTTAAGACATCATGCACATCATCTGGAGGTAGATGCAAAAATGACACTACAGACTTCTAATAGGTATTTTTGCTTGATTTGTTAGATTGGGTGTGCTCAGAGAGGTTTTATTTACTTTCTGCTTGGCAACTTTGACATACATATCAATAATTAATAAATACTTTTGTGCTCAATAACTGATTGCTCAATATCTACCATCCTTGCTTCTGTCATAATTAAACTTCAACTTACTTTAGAATAAAAATATTTCTGAATATATTGTAGGTACACTGGCCTATGTCACAAAAACAAAGTACCATGGGTTCTGTACCCTTGAAGATGTTCTGTTCATTACATAATATTGGAAATTGGATTATTAGATAGGATTTTGTACTCAGAGACAATAACCTGTTAAAATACAAATGCTATTATTTCTTCAAGTTAGAAGTTATTAGAAACATGGTCTACCTCATGTTTTATGTCTTACTTATAATAGACACCTAGGAACTAATTATAAGTATTACCTATTTATACATATTTAGTAGACTTGGAAGGGTAGGTCATTTTTTCTCTTAATTGTGATATTGCTGTTACTTTAGAATGAACTACTAAATAGTGAGCTTATAATTTGATTCCTGGTGTTGATTTCCTCATAATAGTAATTACAGAAATTTGTATTTATATAGACATTTCGGAAACACCAGTTCTGTAAAATTACCACAAACATGATTCAATATCATATCCAAGTCAAGCATTGGCCTACATTGATTTGTTTCTAGAACATTATGTATTAGAACACATTGATAAGAGGGTTGGACTACTTTGATCTTTACATTTTAAGACAGACATAGAGTAACATACCCATTGTAATTGAAAACATCACCCATTAAGACAAATAGGTCACTGTTATAGAGGGTTATATTCCATTCAATATGGAATAGAAACTAAATTTATAAAGCCTCAAAATAGTGTGCACTTATAGAGATTGTCTTGTCTTGGGCATTGAAGATGGTGGCTTCTTCTAAGGTAGCTTTTTGTGTAAAATTAATTATTTGTTTTTTGTTCTTTAATTCTTTTTGTTTATAAACTTACATAGCTACTTTATTTATGGGTTCTTCTTTTATTTCTCTACTAACCATATATTCTCTGCCTCAGTTCAGTTTCTTCTGGTGCAACTGTCAGCAACTCTCTCCTCAGTCTGCTAGTCCAAATTACTTTCAACTGTCTGTCTTTTCAGATATCTTTTTTTCCACTCTTCAAAATCTCTTCACCTAACTTTTCTAGTCTTTTCAAACTTCTTTCCTCTTCTCTGACTAATGCTTCTGTTTCCTGGAACCCTCTTCTGTCTACTACTATTACTCTACTTCCCAAACCCTTACTCACGCCTCTTCTCTTAGCCTCTGCTAGCTTTTAAAACCTCTCTTGCTCCCAGAAATTGAAAAACCAACTGTCACTGAAGAGTTTAGTGTCATTTAAAGGGCCAGGCACATAAAATATTTTCTATGACATCCTCCCCACCATCTGTTTTAGCTACAAATTTTATAGTTTTGAAACTGCTTCTCAAGTCTTTTTAATGTTTTTTTTTTCCTGGATTCTTAGGTGTGTGGTATGATCTTCCTGTTGGCTTCTCAGGAGCATATCCACAAGTGAGGTAAGAATATAACAGCAATGTTTCTCTTTCTTTTACATGTAATTTGTCTTATCTACTAGCATATTATGTCTTGGAGTTTCTAATAGAAGTCTTTTAATCTCTACCCCCAGATCTGTGAAGCGTTAATGTAGAGTCTTGGTCTTTCAGTATGCAGTGTTTAGCATTGTCTTTCTTAGCATCCTACACATAACACTGCTATTGCTCAGCATTGAAGATTGCTCTGTATTGCAGGAGACCCTAGTCCTGCTCACAGGCCTGTCAGTGGTTAGGTGCTGAATCTTTCTTGTCCAGTCTGTTTTGGGTAACAAGGAACACAATGATCTGCCAAGATCTCTTCTTTGTTCCTTTTGGATCAGTCTCCAACATTTTCAAACATTCCGTGTTCAAGTCTCACCTTTATCGGTTTCAATGATATTCATAGCTTTTTATTTCCTATGGAAATATAAACATATTTGCATCGACAATGCAATATATTTACTGACTTCCACTCTGATGTTAACACATTCTTATAGTATATACAATTTAACTTCACAGTTTTTTTTTCCTTTAACCCAGTGTGTCTCAGCTACTGTTGTTCCTTTATCATTAACATGTAAAAAATTTAAAGCTAACTGAGCACTATTTATTTTATCCCTGGGTCTTTATCCTTCCTTTTTTCTTTATATAAATTTTTTTAAAGATGTGATTAGATCTTTATACAACTGCTTCGGTTTCTGTCCCATACTTTGTCTCCCTATTTGCTCCCTTGAATATTTTGATACTCCTTCTAAGAAGGACCGAAGCACATACACTTGGTCTTCCTTCTTCATGAGCTTCATGTGATCTGTGAGTTGTATCTTGGTTATTGTGAACTTCTGGGCTAATATCCAATTATCAGTGAGTGAATGCCATGTGTGTTTTTTTGTGATTGTGTTACCTCACTCAGGATGATATTTTCTAGCTCCATCCATTTGCATAAGAATTTTTAAAATTCATTGTTTGTAATAGGTGAGTAAAACTCCATTGTGTAAATGTACCACATTTTCTGTATCCATTCCACTATTGAAGGATATCTGGGTTCTTTCCAGTTTCTGGCTATTATAAATAAGGCTATAACAAACATAGTAGACCATATGTCCTTGTTATATGTTGGAGCATCTTCTGGGTATATGCCCAGGAGTGGTATAGCTGGTTCCTCAGGTAATGTTATATCAAATTTTCTGAGGAACTGCCAGACTGATTTCTAGAGTGATTACATCATCTTGCAATCCCACCAACAATGGAGGACTGTTTCTCTTTCTGTACATCCTTGCCAGCATCTAGTACCACCTGAATTTTTTTTATCTTAGCCAGCCTGACTGGTGTGAGATGAAATCTCAGGGTTGTTTTGATTTGCATTTCCCTGATGACTAAGGTTGCTGTACATTTCTTTAGGTGCTTCTCAACCATTTGAGTTTCCTCAGTTGAGAATTCTTTGTTTAACTTTGTACCTCATTTTTTTAATAGGATTATTTGTTGTCTCGGGTCTAATTTCTTGAGTTCTTCGTATATATTAGATATTAGCCCTCTATCAGTTGTGGGATTGGTAAAGATCTTTTCCCAATATTTTGGTTGTCCTTTTGTCCTACTGAAAGTCTCCTTTGCCTTACAGAAACTTTTCAATTTTATGAGGTCCCGATTGTCAATACTTTATATTAGAGCATAAGCCATTAGTGTTCTGTTCAGGAACTTTCCCCCTGTGTCCAAGTATTCAAGATTCTTCCCTAACTTCTCTTCTATTAGTTTCAGTGTATCTGGTTTTATGTGAAAGCCTTTTATCTACTTGGACTTGAACTTCGTACAAGGAATAAGAATGAATCAATTTGCATTTTTCTACATGTTGTCCTCCAGTTGAAAAAGCACCATTTGTTGAAAATGCTGTCCTTTTTCCACTGGACAGTTTTAGCTCCTTTGTCAAAGATCAAGTGACCATAGGTGTGTGGGTTCATTTCTGGGTATTCAATTTTATTCCATTGATTTTCCTGCTTGTCTGCGTGGCAATACTGTGGAGTTTTTATCACTACTGCTTGTAGCCACCTATGGCCATGGACCAACCAGGTTCTCCTGAAAGGGGGGCTGGAAATGAAGAAAATGACAGAGGGCAAGAGAAAGATGAAGCCAACACAAAGTTCTCTGATCAATGCTCGAAGTTTAATGTTCAGCTCTTCACTATAAATGGAAAGCCACACTGAACTCCTTCTTGTTTCAGCGAGAAATGGGTGGGGGAACCCATCCTTAGTCATAGCTGGAGACGTCTCAAGACAAGCTCAGTGGGCAGTTTATTCTTCTCAATTCCTGTAGCAGGTTGTAAGTTCAGCCAAGGTGAGTAACTGTAACTGCCGTTTCTTTTGTAACGGCCGGTTCTGCTACTTTGTAAAGGCTGGCAGGTTCTGCTGCTCTGGTCTGCTGGTCAGGGTCTAGCAAGAGAGAGAGTGGGAATGGAGGAAGGGCAAAAAAGGGGCGAGAGATGCAAAAGATAGATACAAGACAGAGTCTGGTAGAATCTCTTCAAGTCTCTTCTTTATTCTCCTCTCTTCTTCTATATTCTCCTCACTCCTTCCACCTTTCACCTTCTACTTTTTTCAATAGAAAGGAAATCCTGGGTATTTATACCCTTTACCACCGTGACTTGCCCTCGTGGACAAACTCAACTGAAGGCACTATGTCACGTGCCTTGTAGCCATGGATACCAGGAGCACCTTGCAGCTGGGGGCACTAAAGAGTGTAACAAGACGTTCATCAGAGTGCGCTCAGCTATTGCAGGCTGTTGAAAACAAGTCTCTTGTCAGGGTATATGGCTGGAGATGGCTGTAAAGATGATAGCCTCTTTCGGCTAGGAGTCGGCTCCCAACAGGTCCCCCTTTTTAAATTTGTTTTCAAAAGGGAAGGCTGGGAAAACTTATGGAAACCATGTCTGTCTTAGGTTGGAACAAAGGACCCCAGCCTCCCTTTCCCGTCTCTGGATACTCAACAGCCATTGATTGAGCTCCTGTCTTAGTATGGTGAGGCCTCCCAGTTAGGGGCAAGGGTCTTGAAGTTTTCTCTTACCCATCATTGACTATCCGGCTTAGCACGTAAGTTAGGAGTTAATTCTTGTCAGTCTTGATGACAGAGGTTTTAGTTCCCTACTTCCAGCCTGTAATAATGGACCTGTATGGATTTCATTTGAATAACGTCTATTTTTTGTCGTACAAAAGCCATCAGTTTGTTGAGCAGCATGAACCCGAGAGACAAGAGACTTAACAGTGCCTGAAAGGTTAGTGTAAAAGCAACACTCTTTTTAAGGGTAGCACATAAATTCTTCTGTTGGAGGAGTAAAAAGTATAAGCCTCTTCTATTCTGTAACGCTATTTTCTAAATCTAATCTATATAAGTACAGAACTGATCATAGCTTTGATCTTAACAAAACAAGTAAGAAAATCCCTGTCTCTGTCCCAATCAATCTCAAACCTAAAAAACAACTATAGTAACTATGGTAATGGGTTCTCTCTTGTGTTTAAACAATGTACCACTAAATCATAAATCAGGGAACCAAGAGTCTAATAGAGCCACCCTGGAGGCGTGGGTGGTGACGTCTTCTTCCGAACTGAGAAGAGCCACCCTGGAGGTTCAGGTGGTGATGTCTTCTTCCACACTGAGAAGAGCCACCCTGGAGGCACAGGTGGTGATGTCTTCTTCCGCACTGAGAACTTCCCAAGTCAGGTATACTGGTTGATCCACTCCAGTGAAGCATCTTCATGTTTCCTGCAAAGAAAAAATATGCTTCTCAGGGGGTTTCTCCTCCCTGGATTTGTTATTGTTGTCAATTTGTTTGATCAGTCTCTCTGGCAGCCATCGTGCGGCATCTGCCATTTGGGAATATATGCAGACAGAACCTCTTCCCCAGATAAGCATTGGATCTGGCCCATTCCAGGTTCCAGTTAATGGGTCTTTTCAGAGGACTGTTGCAAAATTTTTTTTAGTATTAGGATGCCAGAATCTATCTGCAGCAGATTTTCCTTCAGAATCCAAAGATTTGTGATTAGTAGGAATCAATGGAAGTAACAATAGTTGAGCTATCTTCCTTCCTGTAGGAATGGTGACTATATTCTGTATTGCCTTGGCCATTACCTTAATCTCACCTTGATAATCATTGTCTATAACTCCAGAAAAAATTTGTAGTCCTTGTATAGTAGCACTGCTTCTTCCAACTATCAGGCCAAACACATTTGGATAGAGTGGTCCAAACACTCCAGTGGGTAAGGCCTGAGGTCCCATTTCTGGGGTTAATACTGTGTGGGTGGCAGAAGTGAGGTCCAGTCCTGCACTTCCTGGTGTTGCTCTACTAAGTTCTGAAAGGGGTCGTTGTTTGTTGGTATGAAACTGACTGCCCCATAAGCCTGCTTTGTCTTATATTGGTCCGGGGCCAGGAGGCTGGCCCCTGTTCCCGTTTCCCTGATTATGGGAAAAGGTGTTTCCTTGTGCATCTGTCTTGGACCTACATTCACTAGCCCAATGCCTTCCACGTTTGCAATGTAGGAATAGCCCAGGCTGTTTTCTGGGCTGTCTCTGGGTTAACTCATTTTCTGCTTTGCAATATTTTGCAAAGTGTCCAGGCTTGCCACATTTAAAACAGGCCTTTTTATCTCTACTTGCCAAAAAAATCTCTTATTGATTGTCCTTGCATGGTGGCTGCCATAGCTAAGCCCTGTTGGTAGGAGGGCCCTATATCAGAACAGAGTCTGATATACTCAGTAAGATCTGTCTTCTTCCTATAGGGTCTAATGGCTGCTTGGCAGGCATAATTGGCATTTTCATATGCAAGTTGTCTCACATAATCTATACCTGCCTCTACATTACCAAAAATCCTCCCTGCTGTTGTCATTAACCAATGAACAAAATCAGAAAATCGTTCATCAGGCCCTTGTTTAACTGAGGCCAAAGATGCACCAGGGTCTCCCTTTACCGGGAGTTTGTGCCAAGCCTTCATGGCTGCATTTCAAATTTGAACGAATAAGACTGGGTCATATTGCATCTGGTTATCACTAGAAGCAAATTGCCCTTCTCCTACTAAGGCATCAAAGGACCAACCATTACCTGCCTGAATGTTTCTCCTAGCTGTCTCTTTACAATTCTCATGATACTCTGATTTCCAAATAAGATGGTCACCACCACTAAGAACTGCTCTCACTAGAGTTTCCCAATCACCAGGAGTCAGCCATGCCTCTGCAACAGATTTTAAGATTGCAAGAGTAAAGGGAGCAGTGGCACCATATTGTGACACTGAATTTTTTAATTCTTTAATAATTTGAAAGTTAAACCCTGTGTGATGTCTCCATGCAACTCCTTGAGCATCTCTGATACAGGGAAAACCTTAACCCCTCTCTCCTCTGGCTGATCTGTGGCTGAACAAAAACCAGAGGACAGGGGCTGCCTTTGAACTCCAGGTTGAGGAACTCGAGGACCTGAGGAATTTTTCCTTGCCCTCTCGAGACCTCTTCGCTGTCTTTAATTCTTGTATCTGATTAATTAAGTCCTGATACTCTTCCTCTAACTCTATTTGTTGTTTAAGGAGAGAAATTTGTTGTTTAAGAAAAGAAATTTTGTCCTGCAACTCCTTTCTGTAATCTTCAACCACCATCTCCATAGCAGGAGCGTCTGGAGGTGGAGGAGCACAGGGAGGGGGTCTTCGGGAAGAAGGCCATTCAGGATCAAAATATTTGGCTGCCTCTTCCTCTAGATCAGCACAATCTGGCTCTGACAAATTGATTACTTCAACCTTTGGCCGTATTTTGGATTCTATGTGTTTCTATTTCTTTTGGGCATGAAAGGCAACATTTAAACAGCAAAACAAAAGCAGACAATTGATACACGTAAACAGCAAGCAACAGAACAAAACCAGAGTGTTGAGTTCAGGCTGTCTTATTTCTTTCCCCATTATTACTATGACTTACTGGTCTCCACACAGCAGTTTCCTGCGGCAATCACCTCTGTTTCACCTCTGAATTTTCAGTGGTTCCTTCTTCCAGTAAAGTCCCTCACTGGGTCCCTGGTTCTTGCTGCTGCATGTCTGGGCGCCACTTTGTAACGGCCATTTCTTTTGTAACGGCCGGTTCTGCTACTTTGTAAAGGCTGGCAGGTTCTGCTGCTCTGGTCTGCTGGTCAGGGTCTAGCAAGAGAGAGAGTGGGAACGGAGGAAGGGCAAAAAAGGGGCGAGAGACGCAAAAGATAGATACAAGACAGAGTCTGGTAGAATCTCTTCAAGTCTCTTCTTTATTCTCCTCTCTTCTTCTATATTCTCCTCACTCCTTCCACCTTTCACCTTCTACTTTTTTCAATAGAAAGGAAATCCTGGGTATTTATACCCTTTACCACCGTGACTTGCCCTCATGGACAAACTCAACTGAAGGCACTATGTCACGTGCCTTGTAGCCATGGATACCAGGAGCACCTTGCAGCTGGGGGCACTAAAGAGTGTAACAAGACGTTCATCAGAGTGCGCTCAGCTATTGCAGGCTGTTGAAAACAAGTCTCTTGTCAGGGTATATGGCTGGAGATGGCTGTAAAGATGATAGCCTCTTTCGGCTAGGAGTCGGCTCCCAACAAGTAACTCCTCCTAGGTCCTATTATTTGGTCTATTGTGGTAAACAAGATCTTTCAGGCCTGCTCACAGCTTGGGGGAGGGAATAATTCCCGCCTTTTAGTTTTTTAAAGATGAGAAGTACCAGCAACTGAACGGGGCACAAGATTTTATCCCATCTATGTTAAAGAGTGGCTGGGCAACCATGTTTGGCTTATGTTGGCATCTATATTGCTCCTTATTACCTGTCGTGGAGATCATACATAGCATTCTTGATGTATGCCTCTGTCTTAGGTCTATAGGAGCTCAAGAAACTTATCTGTCTTTGACTACCAGCCATTTTTGGCACACTTTCTCCCATAAAAACCAAAGCCATGGTCAGACCAAAGTACTTGTGAGCATGCACTCAATGCATTTCTTCATAGCTATGGATAACTGCCATGGTGAATAGCTGAGCTTGCTGAGAGCAATCCTGTGTGAAGGCAACCAATCTGTTTGAGATACAAGGTTCAAAGATTAAAAGCAACAAGGTTATCCAAGCAGTGTAGAAAATAAATTTGTAAGTGGGAATGTCCCAGGTATCTAATCCAGCTGCTAATTGGCAGGGATCAGACACAAAGTCTGGCCAGCAGGTATATAGTGGGTGGCTTTAAATAATGATAAAAAAACACTTACTCTCTAGTATGCCAGGTTAAATCAGCTGGCTCATAGTGATTTTGAGCCATCTTCATCATTAGAATCATAATCATTAGGCTCAAGATCTGTGTCCACTTGACAGACCAATCTTTCAGTTAGCAGTCAGGCTCCATTTTCTTTTGTGATAAAATACACAGAACCATGGCCCCAAATTAAAACAGGGTCAGGACCATTCCATGTATTAATTAGGGGATCTCTCCATATGACCCTGGCAAATCAGCTGGAAGTGACTGGATGCCAGTGGCAATCTGCTGCAGACTGACCTTTAGCATCAGTTTGCAAAAAAATTAAAACAAATGAGACAAATGCAAAGTGTGATTTTGGCGACCTTGGAGGGTATAATTCCCCCTCTTTAGTTTTTAAAAGCCATTTTTTAAAGAGTTCCTTGTAAAACGAGGGCAGAAGCACCAGAAACTGTTCCTCCGACACTCAGAGAATTATGGAGATATTATTTTAAAGTTCCACACTATCTGTTTCACAATCCCTTGTCCTAGAGGATAATTAGGAATCCCAGTAACATAGGTAATATTAAATTGTCTGAAGACATCCGCAGAGGGGAGACTCTCACTCAAGTCTCAGAAAGTCGCAGCCACCCAGTAATCTGCTCGAGACACCGTGTACCAGAGCAATTGCGAGGTTTATTAGGGTGTGACAACTAGCTGCCAGTCAATTCGTATGCCCATGCAGGAGCTGAATTGACCCCGACTGCCAGTTTGAGAGGAGTTTTTAAGGGGAAAACCCACAAACCAAGGAATGGGGAGGGGAATGAGGGGTTGTTGAGGTGGCATAACATAAAAATAGTGGAACATTCCAAAGGAACCCAACCTACATGAGTCAGGGTAAGGTGAAAGCTCTCTGTATGCTTATCTTTCTCGAGAATGTGGTCCTGCCCTGTTACTTCGGCCTTGCCCTGTCACTGTGGTTCCCAGCTTGGTTCTCAACTTGGTTCTCAGCTTGGTTCCACCTAGTTCACTTGCATTCTTTCCTTTCTCTTTGCAGATAGGCCAGTTCCAGTAATAGTGACTGGTCTTTCCACATTCCTAACTTGCTTCATGGCTCAGTTCCTCAGAAAATTTTCCATGTCCTTATAAAGAAAGCCTAAAGAATATTTTATATGTCTAAAAACGATTCTATATACCCAGTATCTATAATTTTTCACTCTACAGTCAACAAAACATCTCAAATGTTTGACTGTAATAGACAGTTCCATTGTCTCTAATCTGATATGGAAGATCAAGCATAGAAAAATAATATAGGCAATAACATTACATTTTTAGTTGCTTCTCCTATTAAAGCAGTTGTAACTAGAAGGCCTGAAAGGTGTCAAGTCATATGTGCATATTTTAATTTTCCAAATCAAAAATGAGTAACATCCGTTTGCCAAAATTGATTACTTATAACTCCTCAATGCTTAACACCAGTATGAAAAATTTGAGGATACAGAGAACAAGTTTTTGCAATTTTACTTGCACATTTTGTAGAAATACCAAGTTATTGTCTCAAGCAATTACTATTTTGATGATGCAAAGAAAGAGATTGTATGGCCACTTGTTTTGTAAGGTCCATAATCTGCCTGGTATACAAATCTGCTATGGCATTGCCTTGGGCTCCATGCAATCCAATATGAGCTCTTAAATTTCTTATAAAGTTAAGGAACAGTATATGTTTCTTAAATTAAGCTGTATTTGTATAAATAACTGTAAAATTTGAGAATTATCAATATCTAAAAAAGGAACACCTTTAAGCAATTATAAACCATGGACTATATACTAGCTATGAGTATACAAATTGAAAGGTTGATATTTCAGCATTTCTACAGCACGTAATTCAATTATTTGTGCTGAAGCAGGGAGAAAGTCAAGAAAATGAACATGTGATCTAATTACATATACTGCCTTCTCAATAGATGAACTGTCTGTAAATACAGTAAATACTTTTTCTATAGACTGCATTGTAGACTTACAGGAAATACAAAGCATGCATAGAGGAAAAATGTAACAACTTGTCTGTTGGATAATGATTATCAAATTTGCCTAAAATGTTTGCCAAGAAATAGGCTAAATATCAGTATTTTTCAATAACCAATTTAATTGCTGTTTGTAATAAGGAATAAACATTTAATCCAAAATTCTTTTAGGAGTCTATCTTACAATCCTGTATTAACACAGTAACTGTTTCATAAGAAGATGTTAAAACTTTACTTGCAGATGAAGAAAGGTAAATTCACATTAATGGTTTCTTTTGTCAAAGGACTGTTGTGAGCACATGGGTAGCAATAATGCAAACAGCCAACAATGGATAATAGTCTATACAATTTATCTGTTGATAACTAACTGCTTCCTCAACTTTCAGCAAAGCTACTTCTCCTTCATCAGTTAATTATTGAAGGGAATCAGGATTTGGATCCCCTTTGAGGGTAACAAACAGAGGTTCAAGTCCTCTTGTGGTAAGCTAATTAATGTCTTCTAACAACTTTTGAAAATCATTAAAAGTAAATCATTTTTTGCATATACACCTGAAAGCAAGAAGAGGGCACTAGATCCCATTACAAACGGTTGTGAGCCACCATGTGGTTGCTGGAAACTGAACTCTAATATTTTTTGGTTGTGAGCCTAGCCTTAATGGCTGAGCCATCTCTCCATCCCCAATTATCCATTCTTATTGGAATTTTCTGGGCTACAATCTGCTTAGGATATAACTGAGGACCAAAATATTAAAAAGATATTGCTTTTAAATATCTTCTAAAGCAACAGGCACTCCTCAAAATTTTAAAAGCTCATTGAATGAGAGCAAAGGCTTGTAGAGAAACTCCTTTAGAGGGATCAGCTAATAAAATATCATACAATGAATAATATACACTGAAAGATTCAGATTCTTCTTGTATTAAAGTAACAATATATATATATAGTAACAATATATATATGATATTAGGCATTACTTGAGGCAAACCTTTCTAATGATATCACTTCATGAGCTCTCAAAAATTACAAGCAAATTCAGTGAATGAAAACCTCTCACCTTCAATAGGATGTAAAGGAATGGTATAAAAACAATCTTCTAAATCTATTATATATATATATATATATATATATATATATATATATATATATATATTTTACTGGAATGGCAGCTGGAGTAGGCAAGTCAGGCTGTAATGCCCACAATTTTCATAAATCTTAAGTTTGAACTTAGTTTTGGATTAATGGAATAGCCAATCCCTTGTAGCTGAGTAAGAACATCAG
This sequence comes from Grammomys surdaster, assembly GCF_004785775.1. Taxonomy (NCBI): domain Eukaryota; kingdom Metazoa; phylum Chordata; class Mammalia; order Rodentia; family Muridae; genus Grammomys; species Grammomys surdaster. The sequence continues at coordinate 4,000,555 of NW_021605506.1, forward strand.
ATAAAGGCCAAGTTGAAGGCCAGTCTTCTCCTTTCTTATGTTTTGAGCAATTCTTTTGTTAGCAGGAACAGTTATAATGTCATGAAGGGAAGCAGACATAATTTTAATTTCTCCAGCATAATTATTATCTATAACTCCTGTCCATAGCTGTCTGTTGTGAATGTCTTTGGGTCTGAGGCTGACCCTCCCCTGCAAAAAACAAGCAATTCAATAAACAAATTCTGGAAAACACCTTTTTAGGGGCTAGTCAGGATGACCATAACAAGCTTCTGGTGAGCCCATTCTGTGCATTGTCTTAATTCAAATGTAAATGTTCTTAATCTGAGCATATTTAATGAGGCCTAGCACAAAAGTTTTTTCCATAGGCCTGTACTATGCCACAGCTGTTTTTAACAGTTTTATTCAACTCTACCTGCTAGATCCTCTTTTCTATAAACATGGGGGAGTCAAAAAATTTCAAACTCACAATTGAACTGCCAATTGTAGCTGATAGAACAGTGGCAGTTTAACTATATTTTTAAGTTTCTTTTGCAATATCAGATTATAACCATAATTTTTGGGAAACAAAACCATTTTTTAACAATGTAAACAATCCATTTTCTCTAAAATCAATATCAAGTGGACTACTTTTATGTTACAAAATTTTGCTGCCAGTTCTTAGAGGAATGCATGATAGTGCAGCTTTTAATATGTGATTAAAGAGACATTGCTTTAAATCCTATCTTTATACATCTGGTTTCTAAATAACTCCAACTCTGATTTATCAGTTGTAAGCCAACTTTCTGTTACCAAAGTTGCACATTTTTAATCATACTCAACAACTTATAGGCCAGTAACCTATAACCAAGACATGCAGATCATATTTATACCTTTAAAACCACTCAGAAGCAAAAATGAAGTGGCTCTACATCTTATATATTTAGACTAAACAAAATTTTCTTGCTTTTTCTAGCTGTGATTTAAAGAGAAAAGCACCTTGTCACTGAGATTTTTCTAGGAAAAACAACCCTCAGCTTCCTTATCATAGAAGCCAAAGAGCTACTGGTCCTTTTAAAATCAGCTTATGCAGCCAATAAATTCTTGGAAAGGCTTCTCCAGCTGAGGTTGGCCCCTGGTTACAGTGCAGGGTAACATAACAGCTTCTGCTGTGCACATTAAGACTGCCTTTAAAACAAAGTTAAACTAGATCAGGGGTTGGATACGTAGAACACCCATCATTTAAACAAAGAAACAAGGATAGACAATTGACACATGTTGACAGATTGGCACACCAAGGACAGACAATAGACAAAGAAAGCAGATCTAAGGATTTCTCCAGTAGTAGCTAGAGAGAAAAGCAGGACATTTCCTGATTATCTCCTGTTACTAGGAGGTTCTGAAATAGCCTTTTCCTTCTTTTTTGCAGCCCAGAGAGAGGACTACTGCTTTTCTGAAACTCTTCCTCTCTCTCATATTCAAGGTCTAATTCTTCATCTCTTTCTTTAGGAGGTATAGTGACAGCTACCGATAGTTACTCCTCAGTGCCCTGCTTTCTTAATTTCCCAATTCCTTCAAACCCTGCTCTGCTCCCCTGAGTCAGCTCTTAGGCGCAGATGAATGCCTGTTTAGAATTCACCTGTTTCATCTTTCACTGTCACCCTCTAGGTGAAGTCAAAATTGGGTCAACACCTATGCAGCCTAGACCTTATCCCCTTAAACACACTTCCTGCAAACAGAGCCTCCAAAAAATAACCAGCTAGCATCAATGCTGTTCATTGTTTTCCAAGTGCAGGATAATCTTGTTCTTCCATTTTCTGTGGAGCTCCACCTAAGACAGCATTCTGTGTTAAAACACTGTGTTCACTGTTTTCAGGACTCTCATTGGGGCTCCACCTATAGCCACTTGTGGCCACAGACCAACCAGGTTCTCCTGAAAGGGGGGCTGGAAATGAAGAAAGGGACGCAGGGCAAGAGAAAGATGAAGCCATCACAAAGTTCTCTGATCAATGCTCGATGTTTAATGTTCAGCTCTTCAATTTAATGGGAATCCCCTTCTTGTTTCAGGTGGAGACGGGTGGGGGAACCCATCCTTAGTCATAGCTGGAGATGTCTCAAGCCAAGCTCAGTGGGCAGGTTATTCTTCTAAATTCCTATAGCAGGTTGTAAGTTCAGCCAATGTGGTTAACTCCACCTAGGTCCTATTATTTGGTCTATTGTGGTACACAAGGTCTTTCAGGCCTGCTCAAGGCTTGGGGGAGGGCACAATTGCTCTGCAGTACAACTTGAGGTCAGGGATGGTGATTCCTCCAGAAGTTCTTTTATTGTTGAGAATAGTTTTTGCTATCCTGAGTTTTGGTTATTCCAAATGAATTTGAGAATTTCTCTTTCTAACTCTGTGAAGAACTATATTGGGATTTTAATGGGGATTGCATTGATCTGTAGATTGCTATCGGCAAGATGGTCATTTTTACTATATTAATCCTGCCAATCCATGAGCATGGGAGATCTGGGTATTCATCTCATGAGCAGTCACCAAATGTAGACTCTGATGTGGATGTCAGGAAGTGCATGCTGACAAGAGCCTGAAATAGTTGTCTCCTTAGAAATCTGCCAGAGTCTGACATATTCAGAGGAAGACGCTCACAGCTAATCATTGAACTGATCCAGGGAGGAATTAGAGAGAAGGAGCTGAAGGAGCTGAAAGGGTTTGTGGTCCCATGAGGAAAGCAACAATACCAACCAAACAGAGACCCCAGAGTTTAAAGCACCAACCTGGGAGCACATAGGGCGGGACCCATGGCTCATGCTCTCTATATATGGAAGGATGGCCTTCTAGGGAATAGGTGGGAGAGGAGATCGTTAGACCCATGAAGGCTGGATGCCGAGTGTGGGGGAATTCAAGGGTGGGGAGGTGGAAATGGGTGGGGCACATCCTCATAGAAACAGGAGGAGGAGGGATGGGATAGGGAGCTCCTGGGCAGTTGGGAAATGGGGTAAGAGGATAACATCAGAAATGTAACATATGAAATATCCAATAAAAAATAAAAAAATAACAAAAAATAAAAAAATTCAAAATATAACTGCTTGTCCTGTAGGTATATATGTCCTATATGTTATATGTGTTATGTGCTTTATATTGCAATATGCAAAGATGCAACAATTTGCTTTATCATTACTAGACACATATGAAGAGATATTGTCATTCTTTTTTTGTATAAGTAGCCCCAAAATATCAATTACTTGTAGTAAATGTATAATACACAATAAGCCTATTCAGAACATAAAGCAGTTTCCCACTGAAATTCTGAGTATGTATCAATGGTATGGTATACAAACTTTAGTTTTTCTAAATTCTGCAAATTGAAACATATCCCTCTGCCAGATTTCATTTCCTTTGATACCTTTAGGGTAATTTCCAGTAGGCCATGGAATTTGGTTGTACAAAGAAAAAGTAGCACATGTTCTTATAATTTTCTTGACTTGTTGCCAGGAGATAAGATTTTTTTCTTTGAACTTTTACTGTTAACATGGTGTTTTTCATAAAAGTTTGAGGCTTATAATACATTTCCTATTAATAATTGGTCAATTATTTTCTGTTTCCTTGTGCTAATGGGCCTGTTGTTTGGATTACTGTATTCGTGGCACTAAAATTAGTTACCATTCTCCATTTTCCAGATTTTGTTTTATAATAATTACAGGGGAATTTCACGGGCTGGTAGACTCTTCTATATGTTGATCCTTCCTTTTTCTTGCAACAACTGTTCAAGTGGTTGTAATGTCATTCATTTGTAAATATATATATATGGGTTTATAAATCATGTCTGATGTAAGAAAGCTCAAGAAGGGAAATTAAAATTTACAATTTGGATGAAAACTGTTGGGAAATCAATTATGCAAGCTCTCAGAAGTTGATGAGGCACTTATGTAACAATTGATTCCAATAATATATTCTGTAGATCCCAGCTATGCTCCTACTCATTGGGGCAATGAATTGTGCCAACTCAACTCCTGCCAAGGACCAGCTGTGGATTGGAGAAGGATTCTGATAGAAGGAGTGTTTGAGAGAGGTGAAATAAAGTATTTGATATAAATGCATAGATCTATTCTGGCAATCTATGTTTTGCTTGAGGTTGCTTTCAGACTACTTTCACCTGCTCCATCTGGAGATCTCTAAGCAGTTCTCTCCTTATTTTCTGCTTGAGTTAGTTCTCCGAGCAGTACTCTCTTGCTATTCTAAAAATTCTGTGCAATGGCACATGCCTTGTCTTGCTGTGGACCTAAATTTACTCTGTCCCAGCCTGATCTTGAAGTCAGAAATTTGTCCACCTTTGTAAACACAAACAAAAACCTTAGGTGGATAATATCTCCTGTGATCGTCATTACCCAAATATCTTTTATTCCTTCCTTGGTATATTTCTGGCAAATTGCCTCATAGTATAGCTGATTTTGCTCATGTAGGTTCCTGAAGGCCCTTATATAATGCATCCTTATATTATACATAATTGAGAAATTATATATTATTATACATAATTGAGAAATTATATATTTTTGAACTCATATTTTCAGAGTTCTTTACGACAGCCTTAAGAGCTTCCCTGAAGTTCCTACCATTGACCATTTTGCTGAAACATTGACTACATTTTTACCTACTAGACTCTTGTCTCTTTTTATCAAGGAGCCATTAAGAGGGAGGACATTCCTCAAAGGAGGAATGTGAAAATGTATACATTATTATACAAAGAAGCCTTATGTCTTCAGCAGCCATTGGCACTAATAGAGATCCATGCCCTGTAGTAGGCACTGTTCAAGGAGAAGGAAACATGTTGTTTCACCTCTATCAAGGCCATGTCTATGCTGGCAAAATTGCATTTTGTTAGTAAGAGTTTTAAAATGTTCTAAAAACACTACTCACAACTTTAATTCAGTTATGCAATTTTCTAAGGTTAACAAAGACAACCCAAAGAAACAACAGGTGGCAGATCTGAAACAGTCACATAGACAAAGGTCTCCATAGGCATATTTATAGTACTGTTCACAAAGGACACATGCCAAACATCACAATCTTCCCTGTTATTGCTGTTCTCCTTTCAAGTAAAATCAAATAAACTTTCCTCATGCTGGTTAAGAAAGAAATTAAATTTAATGAACACTCAATGATTTCTTAGATGCCTGTAAATTCTGCTTCTAAGTATGCCTATCCTGGAAAATTCTAACCATATTCCAGTTGTATAACTGTGTACAGTCGTGACAACTGATTGATTCAACAGTGAAGATGGAACAATCTTGTGTTGATTGTAGACATATTCATAAGAGAAATTCTGAAGAATCAATTGTCATCAAGACCTTCAGAAAAAAATGCTGGGGAAAAAAAGATAGGAACAATATCCAGGAACATCAAATGAATGTAACATTCCAAGATATGACATTAGAATTTCTGGGAACAATATCTTCTGTCTGAGTGGATGTGGCACCTGTGAATAAAAATTTGGTAGCTAATGGCTAAGGTAGGAAACAGCACATGGGAGATCTGGGAGGCAGAAAGAGTTCTGGGATAGTGCCAGTAAGTAGATTCATCCAGAAAGATGTGAAAAGATCTATGATTGATACCCGAGCACAGGTAAAAAATCCTCCTGTGATCTATTCAGAAAAGAGCCTAGCTATATGGCCAACATATTTGCAACTATATTTTGAGTCTGAGTCTTAGTTATGGGAACATGAGATTAGGAGGAAGAACCTCCAATGATTTAGAACAGTAAAACCAATTTTAGAAAAAGAAAACAAAAGATATTTAAACCATAAAAGGTTTTAAATATATATGTATGTATACACACACACACACAAACATACACACACACACACACATATATATATACATACATATATATATGTATACATACATATATACATATATTCATATATATATATGTATATATATATAATATTTTTGGAATGTTCATCAACATCAGAAAGCAACATATTATGTTATTACTCATAAGACAAAAGGAAATCATAAGAAAAAGTAAAATGAATCTTGAATGGTTTAATGGTGAAATTGCCAAATATCAAAGACTGTGTTGCTGTTCTTACTGTTCATTTCATGTGTTTATTTTAGATAACTATAAAGTTCTCAGATGTAAGCCACTCAGAAGATAAAGATGCATACTTCCAAATCTGAAAAACTGAGTTCAATCTTTGGGACCCACAAAGTGGAAGAAATGATGGAATCCTCTGACCTCCAGATTTACGTTTACAAAAAAGGTATTCTCTTTGTCGCTTTCTCTGTCTCTCTTTCTGTTTCTGTCTCTCTTTTTCTGTCCCCTTCCCTTTCTATCTCTATGGTTCTTTGGTTATCTCTCTCAATAATTACAATAAAAATTTAAGAGGAGACTATCATAAGACATCTATTTATAGTGATCATAAGATACAACAATGATCACATTGAAATTTATTGAAATTAAAGTAGCAAACAAAGAGAAAAATTTAAAAAAATACAAGTTAGGCCTTTGAGAAGGTCAATAAAGCTGACAAAAATTAATTATGAAAATATAACTAGCATAAATGATCAACAGTAGTGAAAAGGTAACATAAATACAGACTCACCACTACTGATAATTAGAGACAATTTAAAAATTGTATCAATAACTTGATTAGAAAATACAGAATTTTGATGGAATTCAATTTCTTTAGAGATACAAATACCAAAGTAACTCAAGAAAAGTAGGTGGAACAAGTATCATTATGTCTATTAAACACACTTTAAAAAACATTTCTCAAAGAAAACTGGTGATAGTACTGAATGATAGCAGAGAAAATATTCAAAACTATAAAATTTATACATCCCAAATTTTTGCAATCTGAGCAAGTTGCTGTGGATAAAATGTTTCCTAGATATTTTGAAACCAGAATTGACTTCAAAGTAGGATAAGAATCATCTTCCTTCTTAAGAGAGAAAAGGTTATAAAAATGGAAAACTTTACAAAGAAAATTTATTAATATATAATAAATAGAGACATAAATAGGTTTGCTAGATTTAATACTTACCAAACATAATCTCACGTCACTCTTTCTGTTCCTGGACTTTATTCTATTCTGTTTTCAATGATGTTTCCTGACTTTAGGCATGGAATTGTGTTGAAGATCTACTACTTGAATTTGGTCATTCTAATAACTAGAGGAAAATGTTTTCATTTTTGTTCTAACACACACACAAAAAAATATTTTTAGAAAATATGTGATTTCAAGTCTTGCTGCTTAACTTGCAAGAACTGTCCACTCTCTGACTTGTCGCTCCTGGTATTTCCTGTTTCTTACCTCTTCTCAGCTCTGTGGAGTGACACTTACTTTACTAATGTCAACCTTCTACTTAGGCTCAATGCTAAATAATTTCTTGTAATATTACTAATGTTGAACTTATAATTCATTGGAAAAGTGTTAATTCTCTATTTGCAAACTCTTATTATACTCATACTATTTCTCTGCATCTCTGTAAGAGAAAACATTAGATATACTTAGCTATTTTTTGTGCTTCTCTACCTCAAGTGAATTCTTCAAACAGGCAGAGTGATTTTTGTAAAATAAAGGGAATGACAATAGCACTCAACCTCTGAACTTCCCTCAGTGGCCTTCTATCTATAGTTGTCTGTCTAAGACTTCTAGTTACTAAATGTGTACATTTCTTAGGCAAGGTGTAGCACCAACTTTTCTATTAGTGTGATGGCATACCTTGAACAAAAAAGCAACTTTGGGGAGAAACTTTGTTTCGGATAACATATTGAGAAGGTATATAGTCCATCACAATAGAGAAGTTACACCAGCAGGATGTGTGGTTGGTCAATCACATTTTCTACATATTGAGAAAGGATAGAGACTTAAAAAACCAATAGATTCTAAATCTATACCTTGTAATATACATGGTGTGTCAAGACTGTACCAAGTAAACAGTACGTAAATTTCTCACACAGTGCCTGCACCTTGGACTAAGTGCTTAAACATGGAAGCCCATGAAGAACATTTTATAATCAAAAGTACATTTCCACAGTGGTTCATAGTCCTGGACTTTGGAAGTAACCATGATAGGAAACATAGATTTTCATGGAGAAATACTCACTTAAGAGTCTAGCACAATCCCATTTTGACTAAGACTTCCTGAAGAAAATACTTAATATGCAAATAATATATCTCAAGGATTTAGTAAGACTAGAAGATGTCATGTGATGAAAGTTGATTGCCTCTCTGTAGAATATATTATTTTCCAATATGTGTTTAATCCGTGTTAAGTACTTTTGAATAGCTGTCAAATATGTAAAGACCTACACTCATAAAGCAGCTGCAATATTCCCACTGGGAGATGATCCTCAAGCAAAGAGGTAATGTGAAATAGAAAAAGCAGAACAAATTACTCTCTGATACTCTCATGGACTCTCGGGTACAGATTGTGTACAGCCTTAAAATGACTTAAAAACTTTTTATCACAATGCAGTGACTTAAAAAAAAAGTGAAGTCAGAAAAACTAAAAACAACTAACTTGAGTCTGCACTAAAGGTCTGTTTAAACCCACAACAGGGACAGTAGTAAAAATATTGACAAAAATGACATTTCATCTTTGGCACTCATATTCTTCCTATACTCAATTTTTAGCCTTTGCATTAAACCCTCCTATTTTTGAATATGATTACTCAGCAGTAGGGAAACAGAATTTGCTTTTAGACTGGAGTTTCATGAATTTACAGTCCTCTTACCATGACAAAACATTGCATATATGCACTTCTTATATTTTTGGTGAAATTTATGTAACAGATTTTCCTTTAGTTCTTTCTATAACATGGCCTAGGGTCTAGAGTGATAGTTCAATGGTTAAGAGCAATTTCTGCTGTGGAAACACCTAGATTTATGTCTCAGCATTCACATCAGGAAGATTAGAGTAAGTCTGGATTATCCTATGGCTCCTCACATTTCACACACAAATACCAATAATACAATTCCATTATAGTCTCTTGATTGCCCAGATGATATCACTGGATTTCTTTTTAATAAGTATCAAAATAAATAGGGCAATAGCTAGCGAGATTATAGAGTGAGTAATAGTGTTGACTCTATAATCCAAATCTAAATCCCTAGAACTCATGTATATTGCTGGATATGGCCATGTATACCTTTAACACAAACAGGATAGGGCAGAGATGGCCAGATGCAAGTGTTCTCTTGCAGAATGTCTAGCTGGAAAATGAGCTTCTGGTTCCATGTGAATGCCTACCTTAAGACAATAGGCTTGGCAATAATTATGGGAGACTTTCGGTATTCTGCCCTGATTTCTAAATGTGTGTACATAGGCACACATATTGACACATTGACAGGAATACTTCTCTCTGTTTCTGTCTCTCTCTTTCTTGCTCTTTCTCACATATATACACACACACACATACACACACACACAAACACATACATACTTGATTCTCATACACATGTATACATACACACTCAAAGACAAATACACAAATAATTATCCCTTAAATGAATAAATTTTCAGTAAATACATATTGCAATTTTGCAATGCTTATTGGTAAGAACTATTAGTAACAATGTTAAATGCATGAAAACTTAAAGTTGCAGAGAAGTTATATGCAACAAGCTCAGAGCTCAGGCTGAGTACTAGGAGCTTGGGGTGGAGGGACAGAGTTGAGAACTGGAAGCTGGGAGCTAATGCAGGTATATGGTGTTTTTCTTCCAGCATTAGAACCTCAATTTGGCATTCCAGAAAACATGCGATATTTAAAAAAAAAGTTGTGGTATGTGCTTGTAATTAATTCCAGTGCTAGAAAGTATCGATACCTGGGGCTAGCTAGCAAGCCATCCTAGTTTATTTGTCACTTAGATGCCCATGAGAGACCATGTTGTTAAAAAATTGGCAATCGTCAGCTAACCTCTCCTTCATATATGTACCTGTACCCCTGCACACATACAAAGAACCTTACATGTGTGCACACTAGACCAGCCAGTCAGCTCTTTCAGCCAATACATATCTGCAATTTCATGTACCCAGAAAAGATATTTTAGTTCATAAAATTTCTCCTTCTCAGACATTAGAATATTCAAAATTAGTCCTCAGAAAGCAAGCATTTATATCCACTGTGAAGTAAAGTCCAGAATTTATGTTTCTCTGGTAGATCTAATTGATATCACCTCTTCTGTGTGTGTGTGTGTGTGTGTGTGTGTGTGTGTGTGTGTGTGTGAGAGAGAGAGAGAGAGAGAGAGAGAGAGAGTGAGAGAGTGCACGTGTGCATGCTTATTCAATTGTACATGTGTATGGAGACCTGAGGTCAACATTGCAAAATGTCTTCTTCAGTTACTTCACTTTATTTTTTAAGATAGGATTACTCATTGAAGTTGGAGCTCACCTATTGGGCTTGGCTTGCTGGTCAACAACACTTAATGATTCTTCTTTCTCTGCCTCGTCATTATTGAAAATAAAAGTGTGAGCCCATGTCTTACTTGTTTTTTATGGTTCCTGGGTATACCAACATTGGTGTTCATGGATGCACAGCAAATAGTTTTCAATTATATCCACTTCACTAGATATTACTTAAAAAGGATGAGGTAGGAAAAGTCTGCCATTCAGAGTGAAAATAACAGAATTTTTCTCATAAAAGTCTAGGTATGTAGAAAAAGAAAAACAATAATTTTTCTCCAAACCATTTTGTAATGCTCTTAAATTGAATAATTAAGCAAAACAAGACGAATATAATAATTTGTAATTGGAGAAAGCCTCTGGTCAAATGCAGGGAGCTATGTTTGATGTCTATTTTTGCATCTTGGGCAACTTTACCTTTACATATCTTTGGACTCATGCACAGGTATTATTCATTTGAAGGCTGATGAAATGGAGGAGTCCAGTTCTGGGCACATATTAAAACAAAAGGAAACATGCTCTACTATGTTCATAGCACCCTTATTTATAATAGCCAGAATCTGGAAAGAACCCAGATGTCCTTCAACAGAGGAATGGATACAGAAAAAATGGTACATTTTCACAATTTAGTACTACTCAGCTATTAAAAACAATGACTTCATGAAATATACAGGCAACTGGATGGAACTACAAAATATCATCTTGAGTAAGGTAACCCAATCACAAAGGAACACACATGGTATGTACTCACTGATAACTGGATATTAGCCAAAAAGCTCACAATATCCATGATATAACTCACCGACCACATGAATCCACAAGAACAAGGAAGACCAAAGTCTGGGTCCTTTGATCCTACTTAGAAGTGGGAACAAAATCCTCATGAGAGCAAATATGCAAAGTGTGGAGCAGAGACTAAAGGGAAGGCCATCCAGAGACTGCCCCACCTGGCAATCTATCCCATACATACTCTGTCCCATATATACTCACTATTGTATCCAATCCAGACACTATTGTGGATGCCATGAAGTGCATGCTGACAGGAGTCTGATGTAGCTGTCTCCTGAGAGGCTCTTCCAGAGCCTGACAAATACAGAAGCAGATGCTTACAGCCAACCATTAGATTGAGCATGGGTTCCCAATGAGGTCCCCAATGGAAGAGTTAGAGAAAGGACTGAAGGAGCTGAAGGGATTTGCAACCCCATAGGAATAACAATAATATCAACCAACCAGAACCCACAGAGTTCCCAGGAAGTAAACCACGAATCAAGGAATACACATGGAGGGACCCATGGCTCCAGCTGAAAATATAGCAGAGCATGGCCTTGCCGGACATCAATGAGAGAAAAGGCCCTTAGTCCTGTGAAAACTAGATGCCCTAGTGTAGGGGAATTTGAGGCCAGGGAGGCAAGAGTGGATGGGTGGGTGGGTGAACACCCTCATAGAAGCAGGGGAGGAAGGATGTGATAGGGAGTTTCTGGGTGGGGACTGGGAAAGAGGATAAGATTTGAAGTGTAAGTAAAGAAACTATCAAAAAAAAATGAACAAGGAAAATAAAGAAAAAGAGAAAAGAAAATTTGTATTAAATATTTAACACACATACAATCAAAAGGCTCAGGCTTCTGCACTTCACAACATTTTAATCCACCAGAACCAGCGCAGCTGTGTACTTCACACCGTGCAAAATCTCAGGAAGGGTATTTTAATTAAGTCATTATGCCATGAGAGACAGGTATAATTATAAATCTTCTCAGCCTACTATTTTAAATTCCTATAAATCAGTAAGGTAAATATTGGGATTTTCTTTATTTTTTTCTTGAGATGCCACTGGTGTGGGGAGCCAAGCAAAAAGACAAAAAGGAAAAAGCACAAAGGGGAAGAACAATCATGTGTCCCCATCACAAAGGCTTCTGAGAGGTTCCATTTGTGCTCTAGACCCAGATAAGTAACACTAGTTGCACAACAACAGCAAGGGGGCTGGGTAGATGGCTTGTTAGATTATGGTAATGGACCCTGTAAGCACCAGCACCTGCATTCAAACTCTATTCACTTGCAAAACAGCCAAATATGGCAGAGAGAACTTGTTAATCCAAGTGATAGAGGGCAGAGACTGGAGGATTCTTGCCAAATACAGACTAGCCCTAGTCTAATAACTGAATCCTATGCTTGTGAAACCCCTTGTATAAGATGACAAGATGAGCAGCACAAAGAAACAACCACCAGAATTTAACTTTGGCTTTCATATGTGAATGAAACCACACACACACACACACACACGCATACACACACACACGCACACGCACACGCGCACGCGCACACGCACACACGCACATGCAAATGTACATGCACACAAAAAAGTAACTGTGGAGGTGGAGTTTAGACAGAATACTAACAGTACATGCACACAAAAAAGTAAGTTTGCATATACAAATGTTTGCTCATCTGACAGTAGACTTCTCTAAAGAATAATCAAAAGGCAATAAAGAGTAGAAATTTTTCCTAACCTCCATTTCTATAAAAATACAATATGTGCTTGTTGAGGTGTTTGAAAACAGTGTTAACGAAACTAAATGATTTGATAAAATTAAGGTTCTTAATTCCTATAAAACACTTACTTTGTGGAAAAATGTAGCATGCAGTTATTGCTGGTTGTTGACATTTTATGGACTCTTCATTTTGTGTTTTCTAACTTAAAATGTTTTCTTACTTTAAAAATATTTCCTAAATTTATTTGGGTGAGTGCAGGTCGATATGTTTATGTAAAGGTGTGTGTGAGTGTCTGTGTGTTTGAGTGTGTGTGTGGGTGTGTGAAAGTCAGAGGACATCTTTCAGAAGTCTGTTCTTTCCTTTCAGTATATGGATCCCATATGATAAAAATTAGGATTTGTTGCGGTAAATTCCCAACCCAAATAAGGCCGATCAATGAAAACACAACTCAATAATTATGAATATATGCTGCATGCCTAGATTTGGCAGGTTCACCACTTCACTATTCTATTCCCCACCTATGAGACCCTTATAACTTGCTGGTTTTCCAGACGTTGCATTTGTCCTTCCACCTCCTTCTTGGTCTTCAGTTGTCCTCTCTTTCTTCTCTCTCTGCTCTCTTCCTACCAACCTTTATTTCTCCATCTCCCCTTTTTGGCCCAATCACTGGCTCCAGCCTTTATTTTATAAAATAAGGAGGGCAGAAGGTTTACTAGAATTCACTTGGGTGAATTCACTCCTCCTCTGCAGCCTTTCACAGGAAATGGGAATTAGCATCAAAATACAATGCCAGGGCTATCCACAACAAGGATTGGTGGCAAACAGTTTTACTTGTTGAGCAATTTCAGAAGTTCCAACCTTTTCCTTCTCCTAGCTGATTCTGTCTGCATTATCCTTTCTCTGCTTTAATATGCAAAAAAGCAAAGCAAGTTCTTTTATCTGTGAGGGTCCTCTTGATTTCTCTGTACACATTAACTACATTTAATCTAAGAGTTTTAAAGCCATTATTATATAAAATTTAAAACTTAGAATGAACAAAATGGCTGTCTCATTGGGGCTATTGTTAAAAGGCATGTTAGAACGTTTTATAGTGACTGTCACATTTTAATATTTGATTCTCTTTATTCCTATACCACCCCTTTGTTTCTCTCTATAGACTCTGTTGCTCATTTGTATGTGTATGGAGAGAGAGAGAAAGAGAGAGAGAGACAGAGACAGAGACAGAGACACAGAGAGAGACAGACATAGAGAGAGAGACAGAGAGAGAGATAGAGACAGAGAGAGACAGAGAGACAGAGACAGAGAAAGACAGAGAGACAGAAACAGCTTTTATGTGTGTATGTGTGTTCACAGCTGAGTATTGGTGATCTTGTATGAACACATGTACTTGTATTAATAGAAGTGAAAGGTCAATATCAAGTGTGTTCCTTGGTCTACATTATTCTTATCATTTGAGACAGAATCTCACTGAGCGTGAAGCTTATCAGTACCACTGATTAGACTGGTTAGTGAACTCCAAGTATTATAACTTGTCTTATCCCCCTTAACTCCTTCCTGAACTACAAATGATGGCAGGAGTTACAGCCCAAGTTTTACATGAGGATCCTAATTAGGGACCTCAGGTTTGAACCTAAAACAAGTGTTTTAGCAACTGAGCCATGTCATCATATCTCTTTTACAGGTATTTATGAATCAGATGCTTCACAGTCTACCTTCCAGGCTTCTTTTTTTGTATCACATTTTATTACATGATTTCTTTTTCTCTTCCAAAGTGTACATGAAAAAAAAATGTGAAAATGCAATTGTTTACTCCTGAATCATTAAACACTAAGCACTAATTCATAACTATTATGGAGTGTATTCCAATTAATTCCTGGAATTGACGGAATTTCTTTTTCTTAATAATCAGAGCTTTCTATAAAAGGAACTAAGCCATCATTCAACTCATTGATTCACCTAATCCAGTAATGGGAAACAGAGGAGTGGCTTGGCTCCAGGGATGCTTTAGGAAATAATTCAGGCCTATATATTAAGCATTATTATTATTATTATTATTAATAATAATTATTTAGTGTCTTTTAAGAATATATGAGAGAAAGTGGCCTAAGATTCTGGCCTTATCTTTTTATAAACTGAAAGGGGAAGGAATACATTCTTCTTGAAGAGCATTGGAAATGGTTTATGTTTGAATTATCAATCAATCCATTCTTTATCTTAGCCCCTGTAACATCTGTTGAGCTCACAAATAACAAAAGAATAAGGAAATACCTTCTCATCATATGCCTACATTGGGGGTATTCAAACATGTTTTGTGATTGTACTAAAAACAGGTCATCTATTATTAGAGATTCTACAACTGTTTCAAGTAAGTAAAAATATTGCATAGTAGGAAGATGACTCATGTGAGAAGATACTTACTGCCCAAGTCTCAGATCTGTTGGTAGAGGGAAGGAAACAGCTTCAGAAATTTTCTTGAGTTCCTATATAATTCATCCACATACATAATTAAAAAAAAGCAATTCTCTAAAAAAAAGAGAATGGCTTCCTAAAGAAATATTTTTAGTTTATTCACAGCTTATTAACTCATGTCCAAGTTGAGGATACATTTTATTTGATAGAATTCTTGCTGAACATATAAGAAGCTCTTCCTTTGGCTCAGCATTGAATAAAACTGTACAAAGTGATGTAAAGAATGATCTGAGAACTCAGAAGGCAGAGACAGGAAAATTAGGAGTCCAAGATTATCTTCAACTACATAGGAGGCTGGGATCTTCAATTAAAATATAAAGTGCAAAGGAAGAGGAGATGGCTTAGTAGGTAAAGGAGTTGCCTATAGAAGCAAAATGGCTGGAATTTGGTATTCAAATCTCTCTCTTCTCTCAAGCACTCACATATATGCACTCCCATATGAATATAAACAGACACAAGCACACACATGCATGCATAACTGCACCTGTTTGCATACAGTCAGAAACAAATAAATCATCAATCCCTGGCTATGTGAGCATCTGTCTCAAATGAAAAACCCAGTCCCATACATGACTTTTTTTTCAAAACAGTAAAAAAAGGATGAAGGAACTATGTATGTAATTTTTCTATACTGTCCTGCATTTCCAGTTTCCCTAGTATAAGCAAAAGTCACAAAATAATTTCACTGTGAGATTCCTCAGGAGAATAACCTACAATGCTCATCTTCACATCTTTAAAATATGTCATTTTCTAGGCAACTAAAACAAGCTCATCATCTCATGAGCCAGCAGGCCCAAAAGATGGAAGCCAAGTCAAGATGTTTATGAAGGGTAGATTTACATTCTTGAAATCACTGTAGAAATAGTAGTAAGAGATGGTTTAGACATCTGACATGAGTAATTTATTATTAATATTTGTTATACTCCCCAGGGATCATAAAGAAAAGACTGGCAAACAATCAGATTTTTCTCATAACTGAGAAGATGTATACCCGTACAGAGAGGGTGGTGGTTATATCCTTCACAGGATACTTAGCATACTGTGTATCCTCCCTCAAATCTCTTGATGGTGCAGTAATGCAGCTTTGACTTTGTAAGTAACCTCAGCAGAAAATCTGTCTCTTCTAGGGGAAAACTTTTATCATAGGCTGAGGAGATCTTCACATACATAATACTCAAACAAGAAACACACATACACATGCTCCATTTTGACTCTTTCATCAATTTTATTATGGGCAAATGATTCAAGCATATAAGATATAATGAATGAAATTCTAATTCCAAAGTCTCCAAGAGAGTACTTAAGGAAATTAAGTAGACTGGAAAACATATGCTCTGTGTCTCAAAAATTAGAATTTGTAAATAAATGATTTGGGTTTAATTGCATGGCAATTTACACAGACATTTCTAGTAAGAGTCATCATAGTATTATCTCTGACAAGAATTTCACACAAATTGAGCTACTTGGCTTTACAAATATATAGTTTTAGAAAATTTGTCATTAATCTTCTTAATGTTTAATAACTAATATTGTTGATAAAATATTTATTTATTTAAATTTACTTAGTGTATACATTTGTTTTCCTTTTCACCTTTATGGGCCACAGGTCCAATGTGGAGGTCAAAGGACAACCTGGGAGGATGAATTCTCTACGTTCACAATGTAGACCTGTGGTATTGAACTAGGATCATCAAAATTAAAAGTAGTTTCTCTGCATACAGAGTCACCTTCCTGACATTCATTAATTTTGTTAAACAAATAATTTATTAATTTACTTAGTAATTATGTCAAATGTCCTATGTATTTGGTGGTCAGGTTCAAATGTCTGAAGATCTGAAACTACCCTTAGAGCCTCCAATTCACTGGACCAGAGAGAAATGAGCATATCTGCACAGACAGGCCCACTCATTTTTATAACAACTTAGACAGCCTGTACCATGTTTGTGCAGCTGTTGTGTAGATCCACTAGTTGTGTATGTATGTTTAAGTATATGAGGAGTAGTGTTCATGGTATATCTATGCATGCACATGCAGTGACTAGAGAAGGATAAAGCCCAGTGTCCTATTCTATTGTACTAGGATTTATTCCTGTGAGACAAATTCTCTCACTGAATTCAATCGTCAATTATCAATTATTCAAATATCTTGTCATCTCTTTCCATGATGCTGATGTACACATGGTTACAGCTGGATTCGTATGTGGGATGTGTATATTTTAACTCAAGTTATCAGGTTTGTGTAGCAAATCCTCTTACCTTGGCCTGAATTTATTGATTTTAAAATGACTGAGCAGAGACCAGAGCTTTGATTTCTGAGTCTAAATACTTCAACACATAGAGACAGGTAAGATATCTTTGACCCCACAATATACTGCGAGTTAATCTGTTTATAAAGACAATTAATAGTAGTAGCTCATTGTGGATCTTAGTGTATACACTTAGAATGTAAGAGGATAGTGATGAGGAAGTAAAATATAGATGCTCTTACAGGAAAGTTCTCTCTCTCTCTCTCTCTCTCTCTCTCTCTCTCTCTCTCTCTAATGCTGCCTCCTGTTCTTTGGAACACATTGTTACCCTTTATTCATTTTTTTCACATACAGATAAGATGGTTTAACTCCATCTGAATTCCATGCTGAATAGACATGAATGGGAAGAATCTGAGCTGTTTCCCAACTATCTGCACATTAAAGAAAGGCATCTTTTCTTGGATTCTGACATTTTCACCTCCTTTCAGTGTTCTAAAACAGAGGTTTATTTCCCTGTTTTCTACCAATACTTTCTAAAATGATACAAAAATGATGACAGTGGAAAGAAAACTGTGTCCTAAAATTTTTATGATCCCAAATTGGCTGGCTATCACTGATGAACTACATTTCCATACATAGAAATCAACTTGTATTTTAAATACTTTATTTTGAGATCTTAATTTTTAAATGGCTTATTTGACTTAACATTCATCATTTGCCACAAGAAGTTACTAATATTGTTGATAAAATATATTTAATTTGAAATATTGAATAAAGGCTATATAAAAGTATCTTCTAAAACACTTATTTACTTATTTATATATATATATATATATATATATATGATACATGTATGAAATTTTGTAGAAAATGCATATTTGCACACACATTCAGAGGTGAAAGCAAGATGTCAAGTGTTTTACTGTGTTGCCTATTTATGGGTTTAAGATGAAATCTGTCACCAAATCTGAAGCTTAGTCTTAGCTCACTTACTGTCCAGTTCTTTGATCATTCTGAATCTTTTGACATACTAGAAAGACAAGAAATTCAGATATTCCTTCTTTTTTATTTTTTTCCTCCTTTCTAATGCAATATAGACATTGGTACAGGAGCCAAAGGGTCTGTGAGGAGCTATTAAAATGGGACTGTGAGAAAGGAGTGTTGAAAGAGCAGAGTTCTGTATTCAGATTCTATAAGGACCAACTCAATCTGGCCAATCACTCTAGTTGAAGTATCAAATTCCAGTTTTAGTGAGATATGCTTCTCCACAAATAAGGTGGAGAAACATAGAGCATAGTACCTAAAATTGACCTCTGGCATCCACACATGTATCAACACAAAAGTTATCAAACTTACATTCACATAATACACACATATACAAACACACATACACACACACACACACACACACACACACACACACACATACACAGCCCATGAGCCAACTGAATAATATGCTTTTGAATTCATCAACAAAACTACTAACTGTCTTTAACTTAATGTATCAAATGTCCATTTCTTGACTATTTATTCAAATGTTTCACAAAGGTATGAATATATTCTTATCATGAATTGAGATTTTTATGGAATAATTTTAGATATCCCTCCATTTGAGGTATGTAAATGAATAAATGATATAAAATTGCTTGCACTTTATTAATTTCCTCCAAAATGGTAATTCTTTCTTGAATTTATTATTGACAAGGAATTACACATGACTAAATTTATGAAATATATAAGACATATCTTCATAACAGAAAAATATGACAATGAAAAATTAGCCAACCAAAATTTCTTTTGGTCAGTGTTTTGTTTCCTAATGGTTCTCCAAGTCATGCAAGCAGTGAGAACCCAAATTGGAGGCATATTGATATTCTTATGCAGGATTTATCTTTTAAATATGAAGGAGACACATGAGAATGAATATTATGGTCATTCTTGTCTTAATCTTCTATATTTATCATATTTCATGAGTACATTTATGACAAAAATGCATGACTTATATTGTTTTCTCTTTCTATGTGTATCTGATAATACAGATACATTCCAAAGATGAAGCACTAATGAGCTAAAGTGGTATTTCAATGTGAATAGAAGCAGAAGGATTCATTTTTTCATAATTATTTGTTCATTTTTGTTTTCTTTATTTAACTATTTGCCTGTTTGTATGTATTTATCCCATATGTGTGTTTGGACCCTGTACAGGCCAGAAGAGGATATCAGATTCAATAGAACTGGAGTTGTAGATCTTTGATCTGACCTTTTAGTGTTGGAAAGTGATTCAGATCCTCTGAAAGGACAATATGTTCTTTTAGTTCTAGAGCCATTTCAGAGCTCCTCACGCATATACCAGGAAATAATAAATGGGTTCCACTGGGTAAGGAGATGCTTAGTCATTTGAAGCTTCTTAATGCCGTCAATGTGTAATAAAAGAATATGTTTAGCAATTGCTTATAATAACACAAAAAGACATTGGGCAGGCTATCCAAAGTACATTTCATGGAGTGTAATGGGAATTGAATCATTCTCTCCATCAGGGAGGCAAGGCTCATGAGACACACAAGATAGAAAAGTGGTCATATGTCTTGGAATGTGAGCAGTTGGAAGATGATCTTGGACACTTTCCTAGCTTTATGTAAGAAGTAAACTACTGATAAAAAAACTCACTAAAAATTAGGCTAAATTCTCTCTTTCTCTCTTTTCTCCCTCTCTACCTCTCTCCCATTTTCCCTATCTACTTCTTTCCCTTCTTTGCACTCTCTCTCTCTCTCTCTCTCTCTCTCTCTCTCTCTCTCTCTTTCTCTCCCTCTCTCCCTCCCTCCCATTTGGTGCTGAGAACCAAAACCATGGTTAATGACATTGAAATACAAATACACCTCTACTGAGATAAATCTTCAATCCCAAGCTGCTAATTAGTTATGGGTAAAAACAGTTAATTCTATGCAATATAAATAATTAAGTCTAAAGACTGTTATTTAAAATGGAATTGAAGTATAAAAGAGAAAGTAAAATAATATTGAGAGCAGTTGGATAAGGAGGTGGGAAGGATTTCAGAGGATTCATTACAGCAATAAAACCTCTAACACATAGGTAGTTATGAATGAATGAGAGAGGGGAGAGAATATAGCAAAAGTGCTAAGATTACTGGCCATTAGAATACTAGCATGGAAAGCTAATACAAGACAAATTTCCTAAGACATATATAAATATCAGGGCAATCTATATGAACCTGTCAAATAACAGAAGAGATGTATCCCTACTTTCCCAAATTTGTTACCCGATGAAGCTTCCAGTCCTAGGATTTGGTACATGTAATTGATTTGTTTCCAAAGATGTCCAACGGGAATCTTCAAACAATACAGGCTTTTGCTGAAGCTGTTGGTTGTTATCCAAACTGAAGTCAAGGCCTTATTGCTAAAGATAACACTGATACAACTCAATGAACAGAGAAGTTGTTGTGCTGCCTATGTATGACCTTTACCCTTATGGACTAGTTTTATTGATAATCAGAGCTTCTTTTCCCACTACTAAAGGAGAAACTTAAACACACCATCACACTTACAAACTTTTCCGTCTATAATGGTATCCTTCCACAAGGATAGCTAATAACATGTTGGCACAAAGTTTACATGAGTAACTAATCAATAGCTTTGGTTGAAGGCCCACTCCATAGTAACCAGACAGTACTTAATTGATCATGAATCTGAATCTAAATAACATATGTACCTACAGTAAAGTAAAAGAAAATACCATTATTCTCCTAAAGGAATGTCACAAGAAATTGATTTCTATTAACATACTTTTATACTTACACTTTTATATTTATAGATCAGTACTTGGACATAATCAGAGAAACATCTTGCCATACCAGATGTTAAAAACATATAGAGACCCAAACCCAGATATTATGAAAAGAGTGAGATACCTTGGGATACTAAGCTATCTCCCTTCATGGTGCAGAAATTTCTGAGATAAAGGAGGCAGAAAGAATACAAAAGAATATAAAAAGAGGCAGAAAGAAAGAGGAAAGACACTAAAGAATCGGTCCTTTTAGGTACAACAGGGCTGATACACATATGAACTAACAGAAACAGAAGTCATGCACAAAGTCTGCTCAAGTCTGTACCAGTTGGACTCCTAGAGCTTAAAGAAGTACACATATACTCCCATTCCTAACACCGAAATCTCCCATTCCTAACCTTGCAACTACCGTCAATTGATAACTACTTTCAAATAAAAATTTAGTTTTATTGAAGAGAGTCAAAATGTGGAAACCCACTATTCTAAAATGTATGCCTGATGCTCAGCAGTAGAGACCAACAAAATTGATGTTTTTAAAAATTCATAGTCTAATAAAGTTTTGTCAGTTCTCCAATCTCTCTCTTGTTGTCAGTTCTCCAATCTCTCTCTCTCTCTCTCTCTCTCTCTCTCTCTCTCTCTCTCTCTCACACACACACACACACACACACACACACACACACACACATACACACTTTTAGTTTTTAGTTATCCATTTTTTTTTACTCTACAGGTCCATTGCATATATATTATGGCATCCTGTTTTGTGTTATTATCAGATTCCTAAGTGTGTGAATGTAAGAATCTGTATATATCTGTTTCTTGTGCCTTTTCTTGGGTTCTATTTTATTTTTTGTCCTATTCCAATTTGTTTATTTTGTATTACTATTATTTTTAGGTGCCTGTTTATATTCTAATTAAGAAGGAAAAGGGGTAGTTCCACTTAAGAAAGGAGGTGAGGAGGAACTAGAAAGTGTAGAAGGAAGGAAATCAAAATTAAGATATACTATGTGGGAAAAATAATTTTCCATAAAATGTTAAGTATAATAATTAAAACAAAACAGAACAGAAGATAAGTCTCACATTATATATTCTTGTCACAACTAATCAGTAAGTTAACAAAGATTAATAAGAATCTGCAACTCTATAACTCTCAATTATTGCATTATGTTTATGTTGAAATATATTTATCTGAAAAAAAAAATGTGTTACTTAGTCCTCCAGAGTTACACTGTGACAATGAATGACAATGCCTTATACTGAGATCTATTTAGGGGACATTTCTTCATCTTTTGAATGTTCATCCACTACTTGACCTCCTGCAGTCAACATGTACATTTTTTATTTTAGAGTAACCTAAATGTTCTCAGTGTCAATTTATATGAAGTTGAAAAGAAAGAAGTAGCTATAGAGAATGTCATATGGAAAGGATAGGTGTAAAGTGATAAGTGCAAATACTTGGTGTTGGGAATAAAGTAAATAATATAATAGAGAAGAGATGAAAGTGAAAAAAACTTTCCCCAATTCATTACCTCGTATCTCAATTCTTTAAAATATCAAAGATTGTCATTGAATACTTTTCTATTCTTTCACGTTAATACTACAAGCATAGCATATATTTTCACATTAATCAAAGCGTACACACACACACACACACACACACACACACACGTATATATATATTATCTCCGAACAATTTCTAGAGTAAGAAGTCAGCATAGTAGACTTCTCAACTATGCCTACTAAAGGCTGCACAATGCTCTGATCAAAGTATCAGACTGACTTGATATCTCTCAAGAAATCAAGCCACTGTTCTTTTCCAAGACCAGCAGACATCAAGCTTTGATAGATGAAATCCCTTCTTTCTATAGAAAATACACTGACTTGACTCTTCTGGTAGAGCTGTGATTCTAAGGCTTATTGGTATCATTGAATGGCTTATATAATTTGGTCAAACTCAGCCTCATACAGGATGACTCCCTTGGATTACTACAAAGACAACTGATTAAGCATCCTATTGAGGAATTTTAATCCAGTAAAATGGCTGTTCTGGCACGGGGTTACTGCCAAAGATCTTCTAGGTCTATATGATCAAACCAGAATGGACATACCCAGTAGTACTGCATAATCTACCTGAAATGCAGACCCATAATATACCTGTTTAATTTGCTAATGAATTTAAAATTAGTTGTAGAAGAATGGAGCCAAGTTTGAAAAAATATCTATCTGAAGGAGAAAGAAACTGAAGGATTGGAGAAATATTTAACAGAATGAATCAAGGAGAGGCTACATCGTCTTCACACAAGATCATCACAGAAAAGAGAAGTGAATTAAGAGATTAAGAGACTGGTGTCAAGAATATGAGAGAGAGAGAGAGAGAGAGAGAGAGAGAGAAAACTTGATTCAGGAGAAGGAGGAAAAGGAGAAGAGGAAAGGAAGACGAGGAAGAGGAGGAAGCAATTTTCCCATGATAGTTTTAAAGTAACAGGGTATAGAGAAAGACAGAATGAGCCAGAGAATCAAAAGATTAGAGTAGATTTCTGGAGTTAGTTTGAGGCCAAACAGATCATTTCAGTCAGAAGCTGATATTTTCATTTTTGAAAAATTCTCTTGGAGAGGATTTTTGAGCCAGAAGAGCTGAGTTGAAACAACCAGCTAAAGTTTATAAAGAGAGAAAAAGTTTATTCAGCAGTAATTCTCTGAGACTACACTTACATTTGACGAATAAAAGTTAATTCTAAGGGATCAAATAGCATGTATGTGAACACTTTCCATTGTATATACAATCAAGAAATAGGACTGAATGCTACCAGGATGGTTTACTACATAAGGCACTTATAACTTACTGTTGGATCCCTGAGAAATAAATGGTAGAAGGAGAGATCTGGCTCTTGCAAGTTGTCCTGGGACCTCCATATCTATGCTGTGATATGTGCCCCTCCCCTCTACACACACATACATGTAATACATGTAATAAATAAATATAAAAAATACATGTAATAAAAATGTAATGAAAATGTTAACCCTTCATGTCCATGAAATGTAATTCTCTGGCTTGTTTGTGAACAGGAAAATATGAAGAGGTGATAAAGAGGTGTCATCACTCAATCTATGGCTGAAAAAAATTATTTTCTTCAATCTCTTCCTCTCAGTGTCTGAGGAAGAAGTAGCAACTGGCTATTACCTGAAGAATGTAATGTAGGCTTGAGAAGTGGTTGAGAACATAGAGCTGTTAAAACAACCTTCTCTGAAATTTTTAATGCAGACGTAAGGAACCCAACATTGTTTTTCAGGGTTGTGAATAGGATTCTTACATACAATATTTTCTATGAATTAACAGAGAAAGTGAAAAAGATGACTCATACTATGAGCCTTCATCTTATGAATGTAGAGTCAGAGAGGAAGAAATTATTTAAAGAAAATTTGCTAAAGTTGAGTGAGAAAAGAATAAAATAAGAAGGAAAGAGGAGTAGAAGAAATGAAAATGGATATGGAAAATGTAAAATGTTCAATGAAATTCAAATGGAAAACATAGTAAAAAAACAATCACTAGAGTTCAGAATCTTTTTTTGTCTTAATCTTGTTTCTAGTAATTCAATTAACCATTAAGAGATGTAACCTTGAAAGTATTGTACAACATCCAGAGATAGACTAACTCTGGAGAGGTCCATCATAACTATTCTCACAGGTGAGATTCCAACCCCCCAAAGTGGCCTAACTGGGACTCCCAAAGGGCCAAGTGGACACAAGACTCATCCGTGCTGACAGAGACACATCTTCCTTCTAGTCCACAACTAGGCCTGTCCAAACACAAAGACAGCCTGACTCCCAGGAGGTCTACCATAACAAGAATCACAGGAGATCTGTCATAGCCAATTTCACAGGTGGCCTGTCCTAACTAGGGACACAGGAACCCTAATCAAAGAGATCACTATTTGCCTACAAGAAGGCCTGCTCTAACCCAGCTCACAGAGTACCAACTTCCTATAAGGAGAGACAGACTCCAGTAAGAGAAAACAAGGCCAGTTAATATTAGAGAGAAAGATGGTGAAAGAAATGCTCAAGAACATACAAAACAGAAAACAGTGTCTCTTGGCACCCTCAGAACCCAATTCTCCCTCCACAGCAACCCCTGGATAGCCCAATACACTAGAAAAGTAAGATTCTGACCTAAAATCCCATCTCCTGAAGATAATAGATGACTTTAAGGAAGATAAAAATAACTCCCTTGAAGAAATATTAGAAAACACAAGTAAACATTTAGAAGTCCTTAAAGAGGAAATACATAAAGCCTTTAGAGCAATACGGGAAAACACAATCAAATATATGAAGGAATTAAACAAAACCATTCAAGATATAACAATGGGAATAGAAATAATAAAATATCACAAATGGTGGCAAACCTGGAGATGTAAAACATAGAAAAGAGATCAGGAGTAACCAATACAAGCATCACCAACAGAATACAAGAGATAGAAGAGAGAATCTCAGGTATAGAAGACACTATACAGGATATTGACACAACAGTCAAAGAAAATAAATGTGCAAAAATTCTCTAACCATAAACATCTGGAAAATTCAAGAAACAAAGCTGAAAAGACCAAACCTGACAATGATAGGAATAGAAGTGAGGGCAGATTCTCAATTCAAAGGACTAGAAAACATCTTTCACAAAATCATTGAAGAAAACTCCCCTAATCTAAAGAAAGAGATGCCCATAAATGTATAAGAAGCCTTCAGAACACCAAATAGATTGGGCCAGAAAATATTTTTCTTCCATCATAATAATTAAACACTAAATACACAGAACAAAGAAAGAATATTCAAAGTGGTAAGGGGAAAAGGCCAAATAATATATGATGGCAAACCCATCAGAATCACACCAGAATTTTCAATAGAGATTCTAAAAGTCAGAAGATCTTGGAAAGATGTCACATAAATGTTAAGAAAGTACAAATGCCAGCCCAGGCTACTATACCCAGCAAAACTTTAAATCACCATAGATGTACAACCCAGGATGTTACATAACAAAATCAAATTTAAACAATATCTCTTCATTAATCCAGCCCTGCAGATAATAGAAGGTAAACTCCAACACAAGGATGTATGAGAAGCTAAGGTAGGAGGAGTAAGGAGAGGAAGAGGAGGAGTTAGGAGAGGAAGAGAGAAAAGAAAGAGGAGGAGCTAGAGAGGGAGAGATGTAGGAGGATGGAGAACCACACAGGTATGGAGAGCACTCGTGGGGAATAACTTATAATTAGGTTAGCTAATTGGGATAAAACTCTCTTTGTATGGGCATCTTGTTATTAATCACTACTAAACATATAAAGCCTTTGATTAATCTATAAGAATTAGAGTCTCATT
The DNA here is from genome assembly GCF_004785775.1 of Grammomys surdaster. Taxonomy (NCBI): domain Eukaryota; kingdom Metazoa; phylum Chordata; class Mammalia; order Rodentia; family Muridae; genus Grammomys; species Grammomys surdaster. The sequence continues at coordinate 4,027,302 of NW_021605506.1, forward strand.
CTTACTGGGCCCACATGGATAGCGGAATGGTCTGGGCAATGCTCATCCTTGTGGAGACAGAGTGGAAGATTGGCAGAGTCATCTCCCACGCTGGTGTCTCGTGGGTGTCAGGGCTGGTGTTTCTGGTGGGCTGGTTCTAGCTGCTCTGCACACATGGCCTCTTGCCACAGAGCATGGCAGTTGAGCTAGGCAGAGCCACTGCAGCTTAGATAGTCAAATTAACAAGTGGCCAATTTTAAATAATTACTACAACAAAGTGGTGCCCACTCTAGCTCGGTAGGTAGAGCAAGGGATTCTTAATCCCAGGGTCCTAGGTTCAGGCTCCACGTTGGGCGCCACTTTGTTGAAGTAAATATTTAAATTGGCCTCTGGCTCATCCAACTATCTAAGCTGCAGCAGCTCTGCCTAGTGCAGCTGCCATGTTTCTTGGCTGGAGACCACGTGCATGCTGCAGCTAGAAATGGCCAACTAGAAATACCAGCCCTGCCACCCATGAGATGTCAGCATGAGAGATGGCTCAATCTCCCACGCTGTCTCTGCAAGGCTGGGCATTGCCCAGGCCATCCCGCCATCCATGTGGGCTCAGTAGAAAGATGAGACTCTAGTGCTTAAAGATTAATCAAAGGCTTATATATTTGGTAATGATCAGTAACAAGATACCCATAAAATCAGAACCCAATACCCAACCTAGATATACCAACTACCTTTGATTGCTATAGACACATGAACATTTGCCTCCATCTCCTCTCTGTCCTTCTCTCTTCTCCTAGCTCCTCCTCTTCCTTTTCTTCCTCTCCTCCTTACTCCTCCTCTTCCTCTCCTAACTCTTCCCACATTAGCTCCTCCTACACAAGGACAGAAAATACACTGAAGGAAAACCGAGAAACTAATCATCTCACAACAAACTCAAAAGAAGAGAACCACACAAACACAATACCAAATCTAACAACAAAAATAACAAAAATTAACAATCATTGGTTTTTATTATCTCTCAATATCAATTGAGTAAATTACCTAAAAATAAGACATAGGCTAAAAGACTGGATATATAAACAGAAAACAGCATTTTGCTGCATAAAGGAAATACACCTTAGTGAAAAGGACAAACACTACCTCAGAATAAAAGGCTAAACAACTTTTCCTAGCAAAGGGTCTTAAGAAGCAAACTGGAGTATCCATTCTAATATCCAATAGAATAGACTTGCAGCCAAAAGTTATTAAAAGAGATTGGGAAGGTCACTTCATACTCATCAAATGAAAAATCAGCCAAGATGAACTCTGAATACTGAACATCTATGCCTCAAATATAAGGGCTCTTATAGTTTTAAAAGAAATGTTACTAAAGTTTAAAACACGTATTGACTCTCACACAATTATAGTGAGAGACTTTCACACTCCATTCTCACCAAGGGACAGATTATGGAAACAGAAATTAAACAAAGACAGAGTAAAAATAACAAAAATTATGAAACAAATAGGTTTAACAGATATCTACAGACAATTTCACCCGAAAAGAAAAGAACATACCTTCTTCTTGACACCTAATGGGACCTTCTTCAAAACTGACCATATAATTGGTCACAAAACAAGCTTCAACAGATACAAGAAGATTGAAATTATTGCATGCATTATGTCATGTCATCATGGACAAATGGTGGTCTTCAGCAAAAACAAAAATAAAAGAGAGCCAACATACTCATAGAAACTGAACAGCTTTCTACTCAATGATAACTTGGTCAGGGTAGAAATAAAGAAAAAAATTGGAGCGTTTCTAGATTTTAATGAAAATTAAGGCACAGCATACCAGATATTATACAACACAATGAATGTAGTTCTAAAAGAAAATTCATAGCACTAAGTGCCTTTTTTAAAAAATGGAGAGAACCTACACTTACAGCTTAACAGGACATCTATAAGCTGTAGAACAAAACAAAGCAAAGAAACAAAAAAAAATGTAGAGAACAGGGAATAATCAAACACAGGGAGGAAATCAATCAATTACAAACAAACAGAACAATGCAAAGAACCAACAAAATTAAGAGCTGGTCTTTGAGAAAATCAACAATATAAAAACTATTAGTCAAACTAACTTAAGGACAATAAGATAGAATTCAAACTAAAAAAATCAGAAATGAAAAGGGGGACAGAAAAACAGCAACTGAGGAAATACAAAATATCATCAGATCCTACTACATAATACTACAAGAAAACTGCAAAATGTAGATGAAATGGATGATTTTCTAGACAGATACCACATAGTAAACTTAAATCAGGTTCAGATAAACTATCTAAACAGTCTCATAACATCTAAGGAAATAGAAATATTTACTAAAATTCCCCAACCAAAGGAACCTTAGAGCCAGATGGTTTTAGTGCAGAATTCTATCAGATCTTCAAGAAGACCTAATACCAATATATCTCAAACTATTTCACACAAAAAGAAAGAGAAGGAACACTACTTAATTTTTTCTAAGAGGTTACAGTTCCTTTAATACCTAAATCACACAAAGAGCCAACCAACCATGAAAGAAAACTTCAGACAAATCTCACTTGTGATTACCAATGCAAAAATATTCAATAAAATTCTCACAAGTCTAATCCAGGAACACATTGAAATGATTATTCACCACTATCAAGTATGCTTCATCCCACTGATGTGTGGAGATAGTTTGATATATGGAAACCCCTCAATTTAATATACTATATAAACAAACTCAAAGAAAAAATGACATGATCATCTTATTAAATGCTAAAAATGTCTTTCACAAATGATAACCCTCCTCCATTTTAAAAGACTTGGAAAAAAGAAAAAGAAAAGAAAAGAAAATATATATATATATATAAAAAGACTTGGAATGATCAGGAATTCAAGGCACACACTAAACCTAATTTAAAAAAATAGAACAAACCAACAGCCAACATCAAATTAAATAGAGAGTAACTAGAAGCAATTACACTAATATCAGAGACAAGACAAGGCTGCCAACTCTCTCTCTACTTATTTACTGTAGTAAACAAAGATCTAAGTAGAACAATTTACAAAAGTGGGTCAAAGATATGCAAACAGGAGAGGAAAATCTCAAAGTATCACTATTTGCAGATGATATAATAATAGTATACATAAGTGAACCCAAAATTCTGTCAGAGAATTCCTATACCTGATAAACAACTTGAGCAAAGTGTATGGATAAAATATTAATGCCAAGAAATCAGCAGCTATCCCCTAAACAAAGGATAAACAGGCTATAAAAGAAATTAGGAAAACAACCCCACTCACAATATTCACAAAGAATATAAGATACCTTAGTGTAAGTCTAACAAAGCAAGTAAAATATCAGTATGACAAGAACTTCAAGAATCCAATGAAAGCAATTGAAGAGGACCTCAGAAGATGGGACGAAATCCTATGACCATGGATTCATAGGATTAAGAGTAAAAATGGCCAATCTATCAAAAGCAACCTGCAGATTCAAAGAAAAGCAACCCACAAATTCAAAGCAACCTACAGATTCAATGCAATCCCTATCAAAATTCCAACTCAGTTCTTCACAGGGATAGAAACTGTAATTCTCAACTTCATATGGAACAACAAATATCTGAGGATAGCACAAACAATTCTCTACAGTAAAAGAATTTCTGGAGGAATCACCAACCCTAATCTCTCACTGTATTACAAAGCAATTGAGATAAAACCACACAATATTGGTACAGAAACACACAGGTAGATCAATGGAATATATTTGAAGTTGCAGAAATAAACCTACACACTTATGGACACTTGATCCTCGATACAGAAACCAAAACTATACAGTGAAAAGAAGAAAGCATTTTCAAAAAATGGTGCTAGTATAACTGGTGGTCTGCACGTACAAGAATGCAAATTGATCCCTTTTTATCTCTTTTTACAAAGTTCAAGTGCCAGTGGATCAAACACCTCTGCATAAAACCAGATAGGCTGAATCTAATAGAAGATAAATTCAGACAGAACTTTGAACACATAGTACAGGGAAAATTTCCCTGAAGAGAATACCAACACCTCAGGCTCTAAGATCAACAAGTGACAAATGGAATTTCATGAAACTGAAAATCTTCTGTAAGGCAAAGGACACTGTCAGTAAGACAAAACAGAAACCAACAGATTGGGAAAAGATCTTTACCAGCCCTAAATTTGATAGAGTGTTAATATCCAAAATATACAAAGAATTCAAGTAGTTAGATTTCTGAAAACTAAATAACTGCATTGAAAAATGGGGTACGTGGAAGAAGAGAACCTTGACCTCATGAAGGCTGGATGCCCCAGGGGGTGGGAATTTTGAGGGTGGGGAGGTGGGAGTGGGGGGGTAGATAGAGGTTACATCCACAGAGAAGAGGGAGGAGGGGTGAGGGGATTGGGGGTTCCGAGGGGGTGGTGGGGGATGGGGTAAGGGGACAACATAGGAAATGTAAATAAATCATCCAATAAAAAAAAGAAAAATGGGGTACGTAGCTAAACAAAGAATTCTCAACTCAAGAATCTTGAGTAGCCAAGAAGCACCTTTAAAAATGTTCAACAGCCTTAGTCACCAGGGAAATGCAAATCAAAACAACCCTGAGATTCACAGCTATCAGATTGGGTAAGATCAAAAACACAGCTGACACCAGATGTTGGCAAGGGTGCAGAGAAAGAGAAACACTCCTCCATTGCTTGTAGGATTGCAAGGTGGTACAATCACTTTGGAAATCAGTCTGGCATTTCCTTAGCAAATTGGAAATAGTTCTACCTGAATACCCATCTATACCACTCCTGGACATATACCAAAAAAATGTTCTACCATATCATAATATGAGCTTCACTGTGTTCACAACAGTCATATTTATAAAAACCAGAAGCTGGAAACAACCCAGATGTTGCTCAACAGAAGATTGGCTACAGAAAACGTGGTATGTTTACACAATGGACTACTACATACCTAGTAAAATCAAGTAATTCATGGATTTTACATGCAAATGGAGTGACCTAGTATTATTATTCTGAGTGAAGTAACTCAGACCCAAAAGGACATACGTGGAATGTATTCACTAATACATGGATATTAGACCAAAACTCAGAATACCCATGATACAACTCACAGACCAATGAAGCTTAACAAGTCAGACCAAAGTGAGGATTTTTCAGTCCCATTCAGAAGGCTAAACAAAATAATTATGAGAGGTAAAGGGAGAGAGGGAACTGGGTAGGAGAAGGGAGGGGGAGAGAAAAGTGGGCCCAGGATCAGGTATGGAAAGAGACAGGAAAGAAGTCCAGAGGGCCAAGAGAATTAATAAAAATATGTAGCAGTGTAGGGGGCAAGGAACAGAGGGAACCACTAGAAAGCTCCAATTCAGGGATGCAACAGGCTCCCAGGACCCAGTGGGAATGACATTAGCTGAAATGCTAAACTGTAGATAGACATACCACACAGTTAAGGTATGAAATCATCCACACGACTCAAAAATTTTAAACCAGAATTGTTCCTGACTAAAGGAAATGTACGGACAAACATGGAGCAGAGAATGTAGGAAAGGCCATCCAGAGACCGATTTACCTTGGGATCCATCCCATCTACAGACACCAAACCCCAACACTATCACTGTTGCCAAGATTTAGCTGGAGGCAGGAAACCTGGTATGGGTGTCCTATGAGATGCTCAGCCAGAACTTAAGAGGGATGAGGCAGGAATCTGTGGGTGGGTGGGGGAGCATGCTCTTAGAGGCAAATGGAATGGGTAAGGTTGGGGGGGGTGGTTGTGGATGGGAGAGCAGACAGGGACAACATTTGAAATGTAAGCAAATAAAATAATTAATAAAAAAGTAGAAGAAAGAAAGCATTGTACAAAATGAATAGCTTTTGTGTTCCTGATGTAGAAGGGACACTGAATAAAGGAGACAGAATATCTGTATTTGTAGGATGTAGGTTCTCTTAAGAAGAATATCAAAATTAGAAACAGAAAAAAGTGAGAAAATACTCAGTGACAATAATAAGCATTATTCAAAAACCTGTGCAAACTTGAGAGAATATTTCATTTCAACAGTGCATAATTTCTTTCTTAAGTTGCATTTTATATTTAAAGTTCATTTTAATGATGTCAATGTTGTACATCTGTTTGTGAGCTTGTG
>NW_021605506.1:4033536-4104479 GCF_004785775.1 Grammomys surdaster
AATACATACATACATATATATATATATATATATATATATATATATATATATATATGTAATATATATTGTGGCAAGGCCATATACAATGTTCCTATGCATATGCCCTGGTGATGAGAACAGGAAAGAGAATCTAGTCATGTAGGAGAGGGATCATAAAGGATTAGTTCTGAGGATTTTCTTGCTTCTGGCAGGACTTCATCAAGTGAGCTCAGTTTCTTGCTTTTTGATTGTCTCATACCTTAGCATCTCTGCCAGCAGAGTATGTGTGACAAGGTGACAAGAGGCCCCTGAACACTTCACAGTTATACCGCATGGAGTTACCTGCATCTGACTGCACAGAACACAGACAAGTTTGAGATACATGAAGAGACTGAAAGTAAAATGTCAGAACCATTTTGACTGAGAAAAGCCTAAAAATCCAAAATGAAGGAAGAAATTAAAAGATAAATGTTTGGGATAAAATATCAAAGTTCCAGTGCTTACACTCATATTGTCTTGGCATTTTCAAAACATAGATTTTCAGTTCCTACACAGAATCCTTTAAACCCTCAGTTCACAGGTATCTGTAAGAGATTACACTATATATACTTTGTAACCTCTTTAACTGTGAGTAGATTTTGTTGTTGTTGGGTTTTTTTTGTTTTTTTTTTTTAAATTTGTTTGTTTGATTGCTTGTTTTAAGACAGGAACTGACCATGCCACTTTCGTTGTTCTAGAATTTGTTATAAAAGATCAGAATAGCTTGCAACTCATAGAAATTTACCATCTCTTTCCTGCCCTTTGTATTTGCAGTGAAGCTTTGTGATGGGTCAGTAGGTGGAGCTAGGAGTTGGAACAGGGAAGGAGGGAGAAAGGAGAAATAAGAGAAGAAAGAAGAGAGGAAAGATGGCAGGAGATGATACCCTAGTGTCTCTAGCAGATATTGATATCAAGGTTAGAGTTTACAATTCTAATTGTGTGGGCATGTTGTGTACAGAGTATTTGCAGATATATAAATCCATTGGATAATATTTAAGCATTAAAAGTCTTCATTCAACTGGGTACCACAAACATGGCGGATATTGTCTGGGGTTGAGTCAATCATTATGAGGGTGGCAGAGTTGGCCCAAGAGTCATGCTTACAGCCATAGACTCCACAGAACTGAATGGCAGAGACAGGAGCCATGCTAACATCTTATGGAGCCAGGGTTGGTGCCTCTGCCACCATTATTGTGGGAACTTAGAGCAGGAACGTGCCAGAGGCCAGGAGCTAGCCAAACTGTGCCACCCTTTTACCAATATCTCCTGCTACAACCTCTGCTTCTGTTTCATGAGTAATCATCAGACCATATCCACATTGTTTTGGGGACTGGATCTTTTACTGCTCCTAGAAGTTACTGGTTTTGGTAGGCCCCTTTGCAAGCAATCTCCATATATCTGCCTTCTTTGGTCTAACCAGCACTGAAATTACAAACATGTCCTACTGTCCCTGACAGTTTACTGTGGATTCTGGAACATGACTTTAAGTTGTCAATATTGGATAACAGGCACAATGCTGACTAAGATATCTCCCAAGCACCACACTTCTATTAATATTGATGATTTTACTGTTTCCAGTGAGATACAATCTTTTCTAATGGAACCAAGAATAATAAATTATTTTCACTACACTTTTTACTCACATTACACAAGCCTAGCATGCTTTTAGAAATTACTATACCTGAGAGCTGTAGAGTCATGAAGTATAGATCTTAAATACTAAAATTGAAAATAAAAATTGTTCTAACATCCACTGACTAAAGAATTGAAATTGTGTTAGCAGGCATAAAAACAGCATTGTACAATTGTATATCTCCATCATAGTTCTTAGCTGAGCGGTTGAATTTTTACAAACAGGAATATTTTGAAAACATCCATTTCCCTCTAGGGGTATTTTTCAAATTAGTGATCAAAATATATTCAAGAAACAATAGTCTAAGCAGATATGTTGGCAATCTGGGATTCATTTTCTTCCATGCATATTTGGCTGAGGCATGTGTGCCTATGTGCATACATATTCCTATATGTATGGGCTTATATGCATGGGCCATGTCTGTAAGGGATAGTCTTAATTACATTAACTGAAGGAAGGTTCAATTGCTGTTGAAGAAACTGTGAGCAGAGTATTTTCAACTATGTAAGAGTAGAGGTAAGCTGACCACAAGCTTGTATGACTTAATTTGATGATGTCATCATGTCCCTCAAAACTTCCCATTCTTCATAGTGATGGTATATAAAAAGGTAACATGAAGTAAATAAACATGGTCTTTACTAAATTACTATCATCATGATGTTTTTTTCATAGTGACCAAAAAAAAAAAAAAAAGAAAAAACAACTAAGCAAGCCCTTTATCTGGTGGCATCTCTCTAGTTTAAGCTACAGGAACTTTTTCCCCATGCATTAAGCACAGTCAGGGTTGATTCAGTTTACTTCTTAATGGTGCCAGAATTACAGCAGTAGTAAATAAACATTGTTTTCAACTTAAAAGTAAGTAGTTGCATTAGCCCTTAATGAAAAACTCAGTCAGTCACCTCAAACTTTGAAGCCTGGTATTGACTTCTACTCTCTATGAAAGACCTGGATGCTGAATTCTTAAAACTTATGACTGGTGTACTTACAGGCACCTTCAGCAAATATCTGGGGTCTTCAGGATTTTTTACCTAAACCTTTACTGAAGCACATACTTCTTCTCTCACTGGAACACTAAAATGTCAGCTGGATCCACTTGACTGTCTTATTGTTCATGTGCTCCTGGAAAGATCAATTTGATCTTTAAGAAGATTTTTGGTTTTTTTTTTGCATTTATTTCTTTCCAAATGATAAAAGGTGAGCTGTTTTTTTTTTTTTTTTTTTTTTTTTTTTTACTTTTGAATCTAAGATAAACCATTGCTAGCTTTTACTTAAATGGAGATATTTCTAACATTTTCTTTTACATGAATATTTAGAAGCAATATACTGAGGATTATTGTTTGGCTGAATTTCAATGATGCTGCATTTCACAGAATAGATTTTCAAGGAAAGGGAAGAGTATACTAGAGAAACTAGAGAGAAATAATGACCAGTCTGAATAAATTTCTACCTAGACATTATTTATTCATTATACAATCATATATGAGCATTTTTAAAGTCACCCCACTGCCAAATCATACTACTATTAGGCATGATAACACTGAAAGATGAGCATAACAAATACCCAACATGATAGCAAAGGTAAAGTTTAAAATCCTGTAAACATTATGAAAATGTCAGAGAGAGACAGAGTGACATACCACTGAAAATTGTCAGTATGGATTGTACGTGTGTAAGCTCATGTAATAGTTAGTCTGGTATCAACATGATATAAGTTCAAGTAAGTTGAGAAAAGAGAACCTTAATTTAAATGGTCCCATCAGAGTAACCTTGAATTCATTGATACAGGAGACAATTTACTGAAGAGAACACCAATAGATCAGGCACTAAGATTAAATAAGTAGACAGAACACCATTAACCTGAAAAGCTTCTGCAAGGCAAAAAGACACTTTTAATAGGAAAAGAAAAAACACAGCTTACAGTATTGGAAAATATTTTCCCAAATTCTGTATCTGACTGAGTGTTAATTTTCAAGATATAGAAAGAATTCAAGAAACTAAACATTAACAAACTCAATAATCCAATTCAAAATGGGGCACAGATTTAAACAAAGATTTCTCAACAGATGCTTGTCAAATGGCCTAGAAACATTTGAAGAAATGTTTAATATCATTAGCCATTAGGAAATTATAAATCAAAGAAACTCTGATACTCCATCTTACTTACTACAATAATGGCTAAGAGTAATGGAAATATTTCCCCATTGCTGGTGGGAGTGCAAATTTGTATAGCCACTTTGGAAATCAATAATGCAGCTTCTTATAAAATTAGGAATTGATACTTCAAGACCCAGCTATATCACTTCTGGGCTTATATCAAAACATGCTTCATCCTACCACAAAGACACTTGCTCAAGTTTGTTTATAACAGGTTTATTCAAAGTAGATAGAAGCTGAAAACATTCTAGAGGGATGGATAAATAAAATTTAGAAAATGGATGAATAAATAAAGTTATGTCACAGAGTCTTTTTCTATCTATTGATGGAAACACATGCAGAGACCCACAGGCAAACATTAGGAAAAGTGAGAGAAATTCTCCTGAAAATTAATAGAAAGATTTTGTAGGTAGAGGGGTGAAGGGCATCACAATAAAACCCACAGAATCAAAAAACCTAGGCTCACTGAGACTGAATCAACAATCAAGAATCCTGCATTGCTCTAACCTAGTTCCTGTGCATGTATGCTATAGTTCTGTAGCTTGATATTTTGTGGGACTCCTAACAGAGGAAGCAGGGATGGTTTCTAATAGTTTTGTTAGCTTTTGTGATACTTTTCCTCCTACTGGACTGCCTTGTCCAATCTTAACATAAGGGAAGGTGCATACACGTATTGAAATTTGATATGCCGTATTTCATTGATATCCTTCAAAGGTCGACCTTTTTCTGAAGTGAAAAGGAGGAGTAGTGGAAGAATATGAATTGGTTTGGAGCGACTTGGAGCAAAAGAGAATGAAAACTGCAGTTCGGATGTAATATATTAAAGAACTATTTTTCTGTTAATTAGCATATTTATTGTTGTTATTTTTTTTAAATTGAAGATTCTTTACTGGTCCTGATTCCATGAGTGGTCAAGGTCAAGGGAAAGGTCAGGGCAACCAGCTAGTGCAGGAAGGGTCATTTCTATATTTCACTTACACACAGAGCTAAACAGACAAGCACAGAGTCACTAATGTGGTTAGAAGTTGGTAGCATGGGATGGGCAGGGATGAGGAGTAGGAGTATCATTTAAAACAAATACAGGGTCTCCCAAACACTGGGTGCCTAAAACATGACTTCATATGCTTCAACCAAAGAAGAGTCAGAAAAACAAAAGTAGTTTGTTCAAATCTACCTCATCTTCCTCAATGCTAAACAATTTACATTTGATTACAAGATTATATCTAGTCTTCCACCACATTAGAGATAAAAGAAGTAATAATTACCTGAATATGTAGGAAGCAAAAGGGCATAGCATCCGAAACTTAACTAATTTATAGAGACAGTCAAATATCTGAACAGTCTCTTATTCCTCAGAACATTGAAGCATCTGTCTTCTGGCCCAGAACTATCTTACAGAATGTAAATGAAGCAGGGATTATGAAGGACTAGCTTACTCTGTCTTGCCTGGGCTAAGCTCTTGACTATTCTGTATTGTGTCCCTTCCTGGACAGTATATTTTATCTGTAAATGAATTAGGGCAATTCCTGCCCTGTGACTACCTTGTCACAACTAGGGAAACACCATATGGAGATTATAATGCTCAATATCTTCTTTGATCTGTGAAGGAGGCACTGTCAGGAGTTGACACATCTCTTAGTCAAAAATCTAATAATAGTGAAATGAGTATAAATGAAATATTCCCTAGATTTCTGAAGTTTTGAAGACTAGCTATATAAAGTATATTTGAACTTTAAATCTTGACTACTCTTAGCTATATTTATTTGCATAACATTAAAAATACTTTATTGTAATTAAATCAGAACCTAATATAATCATGAGTTTACTATCTGACCTTTAACTTGTGTTACTTAATTACCTAAAACAGTTTGTAAAAATAGCTGTAGAAGAACTGGGTCTAAGTCTTGTATTCTTAAGTGAGTCATATAAGCACAATGTCTATCTACGAGTAACAATATTAATGTTAAATTTTGTATCACTATACAAAGATTTATATTAACAAAAGCCTTAAATTGGTATTAATATATAAATGCTATACCAGTGTAAGAAATTATAAATTAATTCTGTATAAATTATAAAGAATTCTGTCAATGTAAGATCATGATGATATACTGTTTTGTTCAAGAATAAATTAAGTAATATATCATATCTATTTCCTCCTTGTTCAAAACTATGGCCATTTCCAAATTATCTCCTAACATGACAATCTATCTATAATTTATAAAATAACCATAATCAGACACTCAAACTCAAAGGACACAGATGATGACACTCCAGAACTTCTTACTGCTGCATATAGGTGGCAAAATTTTTAAAGGGGTCAGGAGGGGTAGGAAAATAAGAAATATTGGTTAGACTTAAGAAATCTAGCTTTAGTATCTGTTATCCAGTCTCTGTAAGCGAGGAAGGCTCAAGACTTGACTGAAATTTTGAGTGGATCTGTTTTAGAGTCAGGATGAACCTAGTCCATCAGGAATTAGCATTACTCCTGAAGCTGTTATAGGAGGGAAGTAGCTGGAACAGTTGGTCCTTTCAGTCTCCCTGTAGATAAATCTCATCAAAGCTGTATATTATATAATATATGAATCTTACAACCAAAATTTTAGTACTATTAAGTTATTTGAATGGATTATGTAAGGTGTACAGATTAGATAAGGATTCTCCTTGTTTGAACAGGTGAAAGACACCTATCCTTTTATGAGTTAATTTGATCTGTAACCAATTGTGGCACATTTCATTTATGCCGAATGAAGGAAGGCATGATGAATCCTAAGGATTTCATAACCAACAAAATTTATTTTATAATATTGTTTAAACTTTTGGCTAGATACATCTTTATGTCTTAGCCAGTTACTGGGCTGTTCTCATGTGGAGGAATAAGCAATTTAAGTCACTCGTCCTGCTTGATGTTCTCAAATGTTTCTTTCCAGTAGCCAAGGATCTTCATGAGGGTCTTTCCTTGTTATATGTGATCCATATCACTCTGGAAGGGGTCCAAAGCCTTTTCTTCTTTCCTATTAATACAAACACAGAGCCTCCCTCCCCAAATAATATGTCCTTAGTCCAGTAACTCAAATAATCAAACATACAGCTTGATTTAATTTAGTAGCTTGGCCTCTCTCCCAGAGGATTTTTAATATCATAACCACCAACCTTAAAACCACAAACATTTTGATAAATAAAACAATTCAAAGCAATTAAAGTAATCTAAACAGAAAAAGGAAATCTAAACAAATAATATTTGTTGAGACACTGTTCTTTATTATCTTCTGCATCTATCTGTTTATCTATCTATCTATCTATCTATCTATCTATCTATCTATCTATCTATCTATCCATATCCATCCATATCCCCTTCTGAGCAGCCTTTCCGTTTGCACAGCAGGGGTCCTCAGCACCTCCAAGTTCAAACTCTCACAGGCAGCTAGATGGCTTTGATAAAAGCCTGAGGTAAATCCCAACACCTGGAGGAACCTCATGATGGCTTGCTTGGTTAGGCTTCTCTGAGAAACATTCTCCGCACCTCCTTCTCTCACACCACAGCATGTTTCTTCTATTCCACAAACTCTATTTAATTTTTAAAAGCGAGTACAAGCCCCAGGCCTGGTGCTATCTGAAGCAGTCATTTGTTAATCCACTTTAAACTCCCTGGCGGTTGCCCACAGGCTTCTTTTCACCTGCCAAAAATCTCTGGATTTGTGAATGAAAAATATACACACAAGCTGCCTTATTGTTAATATACCCTAAGCAGCTCAATGCCTGGGCACTTCTAAACCTCCCTGCAGCTAACACACTCTGCCCTACAATATTTACAGTATTCCTGAATTCTTTTTTTACTAAAATCCGTATTTCAACTCTGCTACCCCAGACTCAATTGGCAGAGTGTCCACTGAAGCTGCATTTCCCAAACTCTTACATAGCTGGTTCTCTGTCTTCTGAAGCTCTTATGCATGCATCCTGTTCCCTTCCTGATGTGGCGATTCTGCCACTTCCTCCTTCCCATGTTTCCTACCCCGGGAAACTTAAAGTCTAGCCTCTGTCTCCATGCACAGCCATTGATTGCTAGCAACTTTATTAACCAATTAGAGCCAATGGGAGGTAAGGTCCCTCAGCATCTTACAGGCAGAAGTGCAAATTCCAGTTTGATTTTGGGAGCTGAATTAACACAAATAGGAATAGAACCTATCCACAACGCAGGTCTTATGATTTAAGCCTGTTGATGACCAGAAAGAGATGTCCTGGAAAGGAAGTTGGAGGCATTGGTCAAGAGTCCTTTCTTCCCACACAGGCTTGTTAGACATGCCTTTGACTCTTGTGCTTTTTAATACCCACACAACCCATCCTGAATTTCACTAAGTATGTTAACCTTGTGATTACAGGGAATCTTTTATTTGAATAATTTTTTTTAGATCCTTCCATTTCTTGCCTTTGCATTTGTACACCTCCTTGATTTTGCCAATGGAAAAAATGTAAAATTAACTAAAGTAAACTGAGTTCATTGAAACTCACATGTCTTTTCCAATAAATATTAAGTAAAACACACTCTTCCCAACTCCACCTCCAACCCCCTCTGCCCCTTCCCTTGTTCAAGGGTATAACATGTCTTTCATTCTTGGGTGTAATAAGTTTGAAAACACTCAAAACAGCAATTTCGCTTATTTAGTCAAATCTTTGCACAGAACTATATACATATGCCATCTAACAGACAGGAAAAAATAATAATCAAATATGTGGTAATATAACATAAAATACTACCTATTTTAAAATACCTTTGATTGGAAAACAGAACTTTCAGTTATGTATTGTGACTTGTGAAAAGAGATACCAGCTTTAACTGATGTGAATCTTTCCTACATAGCTCAGTTTAGATAAAAATTAGAATCCAGTATATAAAACATGAGCTGCAAAAGTCTTCATTAGGTAGGAGTGCTTGCAGAACCGGAATGAGTATCTGAGTTCAAGTACCCAAAACCCACAGAAAAAGCAACCTGGAACTTTATACATACCTCTTACTCTAGTTCTTTAGTGGAAAGATACAAGGGGAATTGTTGGATGTTCTAACCACCAGTTAAGCACAAAAGTGTAAGATCTAGTATCAGTGAAGGACCTAGTCACAAAACAAATTTATAGAAAAGAACAACTTATTTTGTCCTCTGCCCTCTACAAAAATATGAGTGCACAAATGTACATAAGCCTACCATAAAGAACACCCATCACAACATAACACAAACATGCATAACAGACACACACACACACACACACACACACACTAATAAAGAACAAAACAGAAACTATCAATTAGTTGGTGTTTAAGGAAGCCCAATGGATATGGTTGAGTTCCATAAGTTCCACTTTATTTACTACTGGAAGCAGGTGTGGAATGTGCCTATGAGTTAATAGTTTTAATTGAACCCAGATAATTATTTTTTTCTCTTCTGCTTATCCACTCACTCTTATTTTCAGTGAAGAATAAAAAGAACAATTGTTTTCATGTGTGCATGTGATGAATATTAATGCACAAGTTTGATGGCCCTTGTCCAAAATTTCCTTGCCTTTAAAATACTGTTTTGGGTTTTTTTTTTTTTTGATGCTGTTGTTGTTTTGTTTTCTTGTTTTGCCTTGTTTTGTTTTTTGTTTTTGTTTTTTTTAATTAAAGGACAAAATGGTAAAATTGAAGGATTGTTCTGAGGATCAAGTCAGACTGGTTTTAAATTTTTGTTTTCAATTAAAATTTGCTTACATCTGAAGGAGTCAGCAGGGATGGAGCCTTATATAACATCACTTGATTGGCAATTAGCATTTAGCAAGTTGCAGGATGTTCAGGAGGTAATTAGTTCTAAGTGTCTAGGCCCAGGGCTGCCTGTCTGATTCTTTGGAAAAGTTTTCAAGCACAAATCTGATAGAACAATGTTTCCAGTTCCAGGTTGACTCCATGAGTGCATGATGATATGTACTTCAGTCATGGGGAGAGCCATTTTATCCTACTTTGGACTGTGTTTGCAAGAGGTGAGTTACTTTCTAAAGATCCTCAATTTGAATAAATAATGACAATGGCTGAAACCAATGTAATTTGATTTCAAGGACTAATTTCTAGATTTCCTATCTCATCTCTTCCTAGTCACTGTTGGCCTTGAGGAATATTTATGGATCATTTAACAACTTTATCTGACAAGCTTCACTTAGCAATATCCAACTTCAGATCTCAAACAGAAACTTTTTAGCTTATCTTCCCTCTTTTTATTTTCTGCCCTATAACTACTCCAGTCAGTGCAAGTGGATAGTGAGACTTTTGATTTATTTTACTAGAGATCCCTCAGTAAATCTTCCTTCAAAAAATGCCTGCACTGTCTTCTTCTCTCTTTATTTTTATACACTTACGCTAGGTCAAGCCCATAGATGAAATCAGAATACCAGTAAAATCAAAACCAAAATATTTCACTCACACTGGTCTGGGCAGCTCCAAAAAATAAATTTTTCCTTTTTGTTGATATTACAGGCAGCATGTGATTTACTCCAAATAATCACATTAAAATATCCAGGTTTGCAGTCATGTGACTCACAAGGTTTTCCTATGTTGTCTCTACAGCAGGTAAAACCAGTTCATAAATTAAAAAACAAAACAAAAACAAACAAAAAACAAAAAAATCAGACACGAAGAAGGAAACTTGCTGAAGTAACAATATTAATGTTATGCAATAATCCCCTCAGTGACTCATTTTTATTTTTTAATGTAAAAACACATCTGAAGCACCAAGTAGGATACTGAGATCTTGAGCTGGATGTGCAAAGAAATAAAAATATTTGACTATTCAGAGATCAGTTTTAGAAAGCTTCCAACTCTAGAGACTAGATGGGAAGGAGTAGACTACATAGCATAGCAAAGATTACACAGATAGCAAAGAAACAAACAGAGTTTACACAGTTTACTGACCAAAATCTAACTCTAAATAGACAGCCTGGAATAAGGTTCATTGGAGTAAAAAGCAACTGAATAGTTCATCAGAGACAGGGGAAAATAAACTAAACATACTGATGATGAAAGCTGGATATCTTATAGGAACATAGGCCAGACTTGTGGAAAATTATTCTAATCTTGTTTTTTTGATCCAAAAATTGGATCTTTTAGAAAATGGTTCTTCTACAGAAGCCATAGTCATGATCTCTGTATCTCTTTGTTTCAATGGCATTGTTTGTTTATGCATGGTGTATGGGTTGGGAGAAAGGGCACGTGCTCAGAGGTGCAAATGTAGAAAGCAATAGACAATTTATGTAGTTGGTTTTCTCCTTCTTCAGATTCTTGGGGTTAAATTTATGTTTCTAGGCTTATATTGCAAACGTTTTTACACACTTAGCCATTTGACTGGCCCTTTCTCTTCAATATTTGTTGCCAATTTCCTTACCCATTTCTTAGTTTCTATTATGTTTTTATTCTCTTTATTGCTCTCACTAGGAAAGATCACTAAAGTTTTATTAATAAAGCTCAATTTTGTTTAGTTTTTTCAAGATAATATTTTTACTTGTCATACTGGAAACATTCATTTAAAAATCATATTAAACCGCATGTGAGAAAATCTTCTTCATCCCTTCACAATCTCCCAAACATATTGTTTTGTTGCAAGGCTTTTACTCTACTCTGATGTTTACTGTTAACTGTTCTCTTTTTCTTAGTATGTGTGTGTGTGTGTGTGTGTTCTATATGCATGTAGTTAAAAAATAATTTCATTTATGTCAGACTTATACACACTATGTAGCTGAGGATTTCCTGAACTCCTGATGTTCCTGGCTGTGTCTGCCAATTTCAGATGTATTACAAACATTTCATGTCATCTTCATATTAAAATTCACTTAGCACCTTTTCTCAGTGTCCAAGTGATATCTAAGAACATGTATAACCAAACTGTCATCTCCCTTACTCAAAGTTCACTGAGATCACAGGACAAAATTCACAGCCCTTCTTAATTTCCTCCATGTCAGGTGGGAGATATTAGCTCTTTGAGAGAATACAGTTCTAGTTTCAGGTTTCATCTCTTCAGACATAGTAATATATCCACCCTAGCAGTGAATTTACGCAATATCATTACAATGATCAAAATGTAGCTACAATAAGAAGATTGCTCCAAGTTCAATGACATCTTTGACTACATAGTGAGTGCAGGTCAGCTCTCAGCCTATGCTTTGTAGTGTGAGACAATGTCTCACAAATCTAAAAAATAAAATAAAACAGACTTACAATGGATGGATTTTATGTAGAAAAGAGATGTTTCTTTATACCCTGGAAGGTTCTCCTTTCTTTTTGTTATATAATAACAATGTCTCCATCCTTTAAATTTTTGTATATAACTTATGAATATTTAGAGAGAATGTCTTTTCTTGGTGTATTAAAATATGATGTTTTAAAATAATTATTAATCTGGCAGATAGCAAAAACTGAGTAGGGAATTAAATAGTACTAAGAAATTCCAGCTTCCTCTTGGTATTTTCTAATGGGGCAGACTGCTAGCTTGTCTGTTCCCAGGGAGACACCATATCCTCAGGCATTCCAGGAGATTTGTTGCACGCTGGGCATCTGTTATCACAGCCAGAGACATCTCAAGAGATCCACTGCACTTAGAGTAACAGACAACATAGCCTGGGGCATCCCAGAAGATCTGCACACAGGGTAACTGAGCAACTGATCACCAGCTAGTCTCCTCCACCGAAAACACCACAGCTTGAAGACATCCCAGGAATTTCTCTGTACACAGGGAAAGAGGGCAACTGACACGACAGTCTGAAGACCTCACAAGGGCACTGTGGCATGCATGGCAACTGACCCAACAGACTGAAAGCCTCCCTGGAGTTCTGCTGCTCACAGGGAAACAGAAACCACAGTCCATAGCCCTGTGAGAACAGCTGCACACAGGACAACAGCTTGAGTGCTCCTCTGAAGACCAAACAGTTCTGAAGGTCTCCCAGGAGATCTACTGCAACTTATGAATATTATAAGATCAAAAAGATCAGCAGCTCTCCTCCCCTTTGACAATCCATTAGTTTGGAAAAACCAGAGCTAGGGCGGCAGACCTACCAGGAGACCTGAAGCAACCCAGGGAAAAAAAAGAGGCAGACTCCACACAGAGTCACCCAGAATAGTAAAGACCAGGGATAACCAGATGTAGAGAGACAAGCATAAGACTATAAGCAAAAGAAGCCAATATAGTTTCTCTATCTATGTTGCATATGTATCAATATGATACATGGGTATCACCAGAACCCAGTTCTCCCACCACAGCAAGTCCTGAGTACACCAACACACCTGAAAATCAGGAATCTGACCTAAAATAATCTCATGAACATAAAAGAGTCCTTTAAGGAAGATATGAAAAACTCACTGAAAGAAATACAGGAAAATACAGGTAAGCAGGTAAAAGCCCTTAAAGAGGAAACAAATAAATCCCTTAAAGAAATACAGGAAAATACTATCAAACAGGTGAAGAAATTGCATAAAGCAGTTCTAGACTTAAAGTGGAAGTAGAGACAATAAAGAAAACACAAATGGAGGCAAACCTGGAAATGGAAAACCTAGGAAACAGGTCAGAATTACAGATGTAAGCATCACCAACAGAATACAAGAGATACAATAGAGAATCCCAGATGTAGAAGATATTGAGACAACAGTCAAAGAAAATTCAAAACATAAAAATCTTGTAATCCAAAGCATCCAGGAAATTCAGGACACAACTAAAAGAACAAATCTAACAATAATTGGAATAGAGAAGAATGAAGATTTCCAGATCAAAGGACCCAAAAATGTCTTCAGCAAAATAATAGAAGAAAATTTTTCCAACCTAAAGAAATAGATGGCCATAAAGGTACAAGAAGACTATCAAACACCAAATAAATGGAACCAAAACAGAAAATCCTCTTGGTACATAATAATCAAAACATTAACCACACAGAACAAAGAAAGAATATTAATAGCTGCAAAAGTTAAGGATCAAGGTACAAAGGTAGCCCTACCAGAATTCCATCAGATTTCTCAACAGAGACTACGAAAATCAGAAAAACCTGGTCAAAGTTCATGCAAATTCAAAGAAAACACAAATGCCAGCCCAGGCTACTATATCCAGCAAAACACTAAATCAACATAGATAGAGAAACCAAAATATTCCAGGACAAAACCAAATTCAAACAGTATTTATCTACCAATCCAGTCTTACAGAGGATCCTAGATGGAAAACTGAAACACAAGGAAGGTACCTAAACCAAAGAAAATACAAGATATTAAGCATCTCAAAGGAAAGCAAAAAGGAGAAAACCACAATCACATAAAGCCACATACAAAAACAAATAAAATGGGAATCAATAGTCATCTGTCTTTAATATCTCTTGATATTAATGGACTTAACTTACCTATAAAAAGACATAAGCTAACAGATTAGATTCACAAACAAGAAACACACCTCAATAACAAAGACAGACACTATCTCAGAGTAAAAGGATAGAAAAAAGTATTCCAAGCAAATTGTCCCAAGAAACAACTGAGGTTGCCATCCTAACATCCAATAAAATAGACTTTCAACCAAAAGTTATCAAGTGTGATGATGAAGGACACTTCATATTCATCTAAGGGAAAATCAACCAAGAGAAAGGCTAAACATAGAATGTCTATGTCCCAGTTGCAAGGGATACATATTCTTAAAAGAAACTTTATTAAAGCTAAAAACATACATTGAACCCCACACAATAATAATAGGAGACTTCAACACTATACTCTTACCAATGGACAGGTCATTGATACAGAAACTAAACAGAGACAAAGTGAAACTAATAGAGGTTATGAACCAAATGGATTTACCAGATATCTACAGAGCATTTCAACCTTAAAAAAAAAAAAGAATAAACTTTCTAATCAGCACCTCAAGACACCTTCTCCAAAATCAACCATACATTTGGTCACACAACAATTCTCAATGAATACAAGAAGATTGTAATAATCCCTTGCATCCTATCATATCACCATGGCTTAAGGCTGGTCATCAATAACATGAAAAACAACAGAAAGCCCACATACATGTGGAAAATGAACAACTTTCTACTCAGGGATAACTTGGTCAGGGAAGAAATAAAGAAAGAAATTAAAAACTTTCTGGAATTCAAAAAAAATGTTAACACAACATACCCAAACTTGTGGGACACAGTGAAAGCAGTGCTAAGAAGAAAATTCCTAACACTGAGTGCCCTGGTAAAGAAACTGGAGAGATTTGACACTAGCATCTTAGAAGCATACATGAGGGCTCTAGAATAAAAAGAAGCAAACACGCCCAAGAGGAATAGATGGCACTAGACAGTCTAACTCAGGGTGGAAATCAACCAAATAGAAACAGAGAGAACAATACAAAAAATCAACAAAACCAAAAGCTGGTACTTTGAGAGAATCAACAAAATAGATAAACTACTAGCCAAATTAATTAAAGGGCTCAGAAGCATTATCCAAATTAACATAATCAGAAATGAAAAGGGAGATATAACAAGAGAAACAGAGGAAATTTTAAAAAATCATCGGATCAGATTTAGTGCAGAAATCTACCAGATTTTCAAAGAAGACCTGATACCAATATTCCTCAAATTATTCCATAAAAGGAAAACAGAAGGAACACTACATAATTCATTCTATGAAACCACAATTACTCTGATACCTAAACCATACAAGGACCAAACCAAAAAAGAGAACTTCAGAACAATCACACTTATAAGTATCGATGCAAAAATAATCAATAAAATTCTTGCTAATTCAAGAACACATCAAAACTATCATTCACCACAATCAAGTAGGCTTTATCCCAGGGATGCAAGTTTGGCTCAATATATAAAAATCCAAATTAATGTAATCCAATATATAAACAAATCCAAAGAAAAAAAAAACACAAGATCATCTCCTTAGGTGCAGAAAAAGCATTTGACAAAAAACAACACTGCTTCATGTTAAAAGTATTTGAAAGATCAGGAATTTAAGGCCCATATTAAAACATAATAAAAGCAATTTACTGCAAACCAGCAGCCAATATCAAATTAAATGGAGACATACTTGAAGCTAGCCCATTAAAATCAGTGACAATGATGCCTATCTTCCCATATCTATACAATATAGTATTCACAGTGTTAGCTCGAACAATAAGAAAACAAACAGAGATCAAGGGGATACAAACTGGCAAAGAAAAAATAAGGGTATCACTTTTTGCAGATGATATGATAGTATACATAATCAACCCCAAAAATTCAACCAGAGAACTTGAGCTGATGAACAACTTCAGCAAAGTCACTGGATATAAAATCAACTCAAATAAATCAGTAGCCTTTCTTTATGCAAATGATAAGCAGGCTGAGAAACAAATTAGGGAAACAAATCCTTTCACAATAGGCATAAATAATATAAAATATCTTTGAGTAACTCTAACCAAACAAGTGAAAATTCTGTATGGCAATAACTTCAAGTCTCTCAAGAAAGAAATCAAAGAAGATAACAGAAAATGGCAAGATCTCTCATACTCATGGTTTGGTAGAATTGACATAGTAAAAATGACCATTCTACCAAAGGATTGCATTTCCATTCAATGCAATCCACATCAAAATCCCAACACAATTCTTCAAAGACATGGAAAGAGCAATTCTCAAATTCATCTGGAAAGGTAAAAAAAAAAAACAGAATAGTGAAAACAATTCATAAAATAAAAGAAGTGCTGGAGAAATTAACATCCCTGACCTCAAGTTGTACTACAAAGCAATAGTGATAAAAACTGTGTGGTATTGGTACAGATACAGACCAGTTGATCAATGTAGTAGAATTGAAGACCCATAGATAAAATCACATAATTATGCCCACTTGATCTTTGACAAAGAAGCCAAGAATATATAATGGAATAAAGAAAGCATCCTAAATAAATGGTGCTGGGCTAACTGGCTGTGTGTACATAGAAAAATGAAAATGGACCCATCTTTGTCACCAGGCACAAAGCTCAAGTCCAAATGGATCAAGGACCTCAACATAAAACCAGATACACTCAACCTAATACAAGAGAAAATGGGAAAAAGCCTTGAACTCATAGGCACAGGGGAAAATTTCCTAAACAGAACTCCAATGGCTCATGATCTAAGATCAAGAATTGATAAATGGGACCTCATGAAATTGGAAAGCTTCTGCAAGGCAAAGGACATAATCAATAAAACAAACTGGCAACTGACAGATTGAGAAAACATCTTCACTAACCCCACGTCTGATAGATGGATGATATTCAAAATATAAAAACAACTCAAGAAGGTAACAACCAAAAAAAAAAAAAAAAACAAGTAACACAATCAAAAAGTGGATTATAGAATTAAACCAAGTATTACCAACAGAGGAATCTCAAATGACTGAGAAGCACCTAAAGAAATCTTCAAAGTCCTTAGTGGTCAGAGAAATGTAAATAAAAATAACAGTGTGATTCCACCTAACACCAGTCTGGATGGCTAAGATCAAAACCTCAGCTGATAACACATGCTGTCCAGGATGTGTAGAAAGGAAAACACTCCTCCATTGCTGGTAGGAGTGCAAAGTGGTAAAACCAGTCTGAAAATCAATCTGAAGATTTCTCAGAAAATTCCCAATAGATCTACCTGAAGGTTCAGCAATACCACTCTTGGGAATATACCCAAAAGTTGCTCCACCGTGCCACAGGGGTACATGTTTCAGTATATTCATAGTGGCCTTATTTGTGATAACCAGAAGCTGGAAGCAACCCAGTTGTTTCACAACAGAAAAATGGATACAGAAAATGTGGTTCATTTACACAATGGAATACTACTACTCAGCTATTAAGAAAAAGGACATCCTGAGATTTGCAGGCAAATAGATGGAACTAGAATATATAATCCTAAGTGAGGTAACTCAGATACAAAAAGATATGAATCGTATGTACTCCCTAATAAATGGATATTAGCCAAAATTTTAAAAAGTACAGAATGTCCACGATATATTCCACAGAACTCAAAAAGGTTAAAAAGCTTAAGGGGCCAAGTGAGGTCACCTCAGTCCCACTGGGAAGTGAGAAGTAAGCAGTCACAAGTGAGGAGGAATGGAGGGACTTGGGAGGGATAAGTAGATAGGAGTCAGGGGTTGTGGGGAAAGAGGAACCTTATCAGTTATTGGTTGAGGGAAAAGGACTGTAGCCTTGAGGGCCAGCAGAAAGAATGGAAACTGAGAGACCAGAGAAGTAGGAGGTTGGGGGGACCCTCCAGAATATACCAGAGACCTGAGAAATGAGAGACTCTCAAGACTCAAAGAGAGAGACTTTAGATAAAATGCCTGTCAGTAGGGAGAGGGAACTTATAGAGCTCACCTCAAGCAGGAAGACAGAGCATCACATGAGGGAGGGGGTTTCTATCCCACACTCAAAACTCTGACCCATAATTGTCCCTGTCTGAAAGAACTACAGGGATGGAAATCGAGAGGAGCCTGAGGAAAAGAAGGTCAAGTGACATGCTCAAAGTGGGATCCAGCTCAAGGAGAGGTCTCAAGGCCTGACACTATTACTAAGGCTACAGAGTGGTCACCAAAACGGAGGACCTATCATGACTGCTCTAAGAAGGTCCAACAAGCAGCTGAAAGAGTCAGATGCAGGTATTTGCACCCAACAATTGGACAGAAGCTGCTGACCCGTATGGTTGAACTAGGGAAATGCTGAAGAAACCTGAGTAGGGCAACCATGTAGGAAGATCAGCAGCCTCAATTAATCTGAACCCCTGTGATCTCTCAAACACTGGACCACTAAAAAGACAGCATGCATCTGATATGAGGCCCCCAACACATACACAGCAGAGGACTGCCGGGCCTATTTTCAATCAAAGATGATGGACCTAACTCTCAATAGACTGGAAGCTCCAGGGAGTTTAGAGGTCAGGTGGGGTTGGGGTGGAGGTTGGGAACATCCTTGTGGAAACAGGGGAGTGGGTTGAAGGTATGGGATGTGGAACAGTAGGAGGGTGAACAGGGTGGGAGAGAATAAAATCTGGAGTAAATTAATTAATGATGAAAATAAAATAGAATAAATAAATACATTTGCCCAAGTTTAAACCATATGAGTCCCAGCACTGAAAGGAGGAAGGGGACACAAGACTGTAACCTTAATCAGAAAATAATCGGCAAATGATACCCTCTGGTAAAGGAAGTATCAACGCTCAGTTTTTTCTAATAGACAGTCACTGTGTATACCAACCATATTCCAAGGCAGCCTTCATTCCCAGAAGTACTTGGGCAACATAATGTAAACTCAGTGGTGCTTTTGTGAACTTATTGTTTTTGTTGTTGTTGCTGCTATTTTATTTTTTTGGTATTTTTCATTGAGATCCTTCATTTCTTTATTATGATATTTGTGTACGTGTTTGGAGGTTTCCTTCTTTCTTTCATTTGCTTTGTTTCTTGTTACTTGTTTGTGTATGTGTGTGTGTGAGAGGGGGGCAGGGAGGAAGAAAGAGAGGAATGGGAGAGGGAAAAGGAGAGGGTGAAGGAGAGTAACCTCATGTATATGCTGGAAACAGAACTTAGATCCACTAAAAGAGCAGTATGTGTTCTTAACCATTTCTCTGTCTTTGACAGCTAAACATCCTTACTTGCTCATAGATACTATAAAATGCCCATTACCTACTGCTATGAATAAAAGCTATCTTATGAGTATAGTTATTTCTAATTAATTTCAATGTTTGTGATTAGGGGTAATTTTTATTTTTTATTTTTTATTTTTTTTCATTCATTAGTTGTTTTATTCAATTCACATTCCAATATTGCCCTCCCTCACCACCTTTCAGTTTCCCCTTCTTGTAGTTCCTCCTTAATTACCCCTAGCATTCTTTTCTGAGAAGGAACAGAATTTCCTTGGGTATCCCCTCTAGCGTTTCCTACCCCTGGGTATTCCCCAGTGTCCCTTCTCCCATATAACTTCTGTACCAGCCCACCCAAAGCGCATCAGTCACTGCAAGACTAGGCATATCTCTCTGACTGAGGCCAGATAAGGTAACACCCTTAGGAGAATGAGATGTACAGGCAGGCAACAGACTCATGGACAGCACTTACTTCATTTGTTTGGAGACCCAGATGAAGGCTAAGATGTACATCTGCTACATATGTTTAGGGACAAAAGGCAAGGTCCAATCCATATTCTTTCTATGTTCGTTTGTTTTTGTTTTTTTGAGACAGGGTTTCTCTGTGTAGTCCTTGCTGTCCTGGAGCTCACTCTGTAGACCAGGCTGGCCTCGAATTCAGAAATCCGCCTTCCTCTGCCTCCCAAGTGCTGGGATTAAAGGCGTGAGCCACCACTGCCCGGCCCATAATCGCTCTATGATTGGTGATTTCGTATCTGAGAGCCAGCTATGGTCCATGTTAGTTGATTCTGTTGGTCTTCCTCTATCCTCTTTGGGAGTCTTAGTCTTTCCCCTAACTCACTCACAAGATTCCCTGAACTCTATCTTATGTTTGGCTTTGGGTTTTTGTATCCGTTTAGCTCAGCTGTTGGTGAAGCCTCTCAGCGACAATTATAATAGAATCTTGTGTGCAAGCTTAGCAGATTATCATTAATAGTATCAGAAATTGGTACTGGCCCATGGAATGGGTCTCTTTTGGGACCAGTCATCGGTTAATCATTCCCTCCTTCGTTGCTTTTTCTCTGTCCCTGCATACCTTGTAGACAGGACACATTTTATGTCAACAGTGTTGTGAATCAGTTGGTGTCCTTATCTATTCATTGGGGGTCCTGCCTGGCTACAGAAATGGCCATTACAGGATCCATATTGCTAGGAATTTTGGCCTGATTGACCCCCTTAAATTTCCTGCCCATCCCCAGGGCTCTGGCACTTCTTAGAGATGTCCTGCCCTCCCCTTCACACTCAAAAAGGGTTATTTTCTTACATGTTGATTGATACCTGTTTTGTAACCTAGCATATGGTCAATTTTGGAGAAAATTTCAGAGGTACTGAGAAGAGTGTATAATCTTTTCTGCTTGGTTGAAATATTATAACATTATAATATTTCATATATATATATCATATATAATGTCATATATGTTATATATATAACATATATGATATTATATTATAATATAATATTATAATAATATTATAACCTAACAGATATCTGTTAGGTCTATTTGATTTATAACTTATATTAGTTTCATTATTTCTCTGTTTAGTTTCTCTCCATTGTGGGGGGGGGTTGAAGTTTTCTAGTATTATGTGTGTGCTTTAAGCATTAGTAATCTTTATTTGTGAATGTGGGTGTCTTTGCACTTGGGGCATGCATGCTCAGAATTGACATGTTTTCTTGTTGGATTTTTCATTAGATAAGTATGAAATGTTTGTTAGTGTCTCTTTTCATAACTTTTGGTTAAAAGTCTATTTTAATAAATATTATAATGACTATTGCGCCATGTTTCTTGAGAATATTTACTTGGAATAGGTTTTGAAGCCCTTTACTCTTTAGATAATCTCTCTTTGTTGCTGAGGTGTGTTTCTTGCATGCATCAGAATAATGGATCCTCTTTAAGCATTTACTCTGTTAGCCTGTGTCTTTTTATTGGGAAATTGTCACCATTAATGTTCAGAGGTATTAATGATCTCTAATGATGGTGATATTGTGGGGGTGGGTGGGTAGGTGAGTGTGAGTATGTGTGTGAGTTGCTCTCCCTCTTTCTCTCTGTCTCTGTCTCTCTGTTCCTCCCCCCACTGTGTGTGTGAGTGTGTGTGTGTGTGTGTGTGTGCAGTCCAAGATAGTAATAATGTCAGATAGTGCTCAATGAAAGTAGTCTTTTTGTTTGACTGTACAAAAGTTGCATTCTTACTTCTAATCATTTATCATGGTTCACTGTAATAGTGGTGATTCACTGACCTTTATTATAATCACTTTGTAAAATATTGAATAATAATGTTCAAAATCTATTAGCTTGAATTTTTTGTTAAGTGTGCTCAAATTCTCTGGCATATCTATTTATCTTATTATAGATAAGATCATTTTGGCAGGTCAAGTTACTTGCCCTACATCAAAGAAGTAATAAAGGAGAATTGGCTTTGGATTGATCTCAGTTTTCTGTGATTTTTAGTTTCACCTTACTTTTCATCTGCCAGGACACATCAGTATCATTATTCCTATGAAGAACTCAAGAATCCTAAAATAGGTATAAAAGTGGAAGGCTCTCATTAACTTCTCAGACACTAACAGTGTTAAGATGCACAGGGTGCTAGCTCATCTTTGGTAGCTTATCTGCCTCTTTAGCCTTCTTTTCTCCCAAAAGAAGAAAAAAATGTGGTATATTTCAGTTTGACTTTATTTTTATATTTTATCAGATGTTCTCTTTACACTTTGGAATTTCTTTTTATTATTATGTTTTTCGTTTCCATAATTTTTTACACTCCAGATTTTATTCTCTTCCAGGTCGTACCCCCACCCCCCCACACACACACACTGTTCCACATCCCATACCTCCTCCCTGTCCTTGTCTTCACGACAATGTCCCCATCCCACCCCCACCCCATCAGACCTCTAGATTACTTTGGGCTTCTAGTCTCTTGAGGGTTCGGTGATTCTTCTCTAACTGAACCCAGACCCAGCAGTCCTTTGCTGTACATATGTTGGGCGGGCTCATATCAGCGGGTATATGCTGCCTTGTTGGTGATCCAGTGTCTGAGAGATCTTGAGGGTCCAGGTAAATTGAGACTGTTGGTCCTCCTTGAGGGTCACCCTCCTCCTCAGCTTCTTCTAGCTTTTCCATAATTCTAATGCAGGGGTCAGCAGCTTCTGTCCATTGGTTGGGTGCAATATCTGCATCTGACTCTTTTAGATGCTTGGTGGGTCTTTTGGAGGGCAGTCTTGATAGGTCCATTTTTGTGAGTACTCCAAAGCCTCAGTAATTTCTCCAGGCCTTGGGGTCACACCTTGAGCTAGATCTTTGGGCCTGTCACTGAACCTTCCTTTACTCAGGTTCTTCTCAGTTTAGATCTCTTCCATTCTTTAGACAGGAACAACTATCGGTCAAAGTTTTGACTGTGGGATAGAAACCCCCTCCTTCATTTGATACCCTGTCTTTCTGCTGTGGGGAGACTCTACAAGTTCACTCTCCTCACTGTAGGGCATTTCATCTAGGGTCACTCCTTTTGAGTTCTGAGAGTCTCTCACCTCCTTGGTCTCTGGTGTATTCTGGAGGGTCCCCGAAACCTTCTACCTCCTCAGGTTGCCTGTTCCCATTCTTTCTGCTAGCGCTTGGGGCTTCAGTCCTTTTCCTTAACTCAATACCAGACCATGTTTTCCTCTCCACACCCCATCCCCTTTCTCTCCCAGGTCCCTTCCTCCCTCCATCCCCTCTTCTGATTGCTCTCTACTCCTTCCCAAGAAGGACTAAGTTATCCTCACTTGGGCCCTTCAGCTTCTTGATCTTTTTGATTTAGATTCCAGAGCCTTGAGTTGAGAGGTTTGGTTATGATAATACATTCAAATCTGAGAGCTTCAAAGATTCTCGTTGTCTATATATTGTCTAGTTGTAGGCTTATGCTAATTCACTTCTACTAGAAGGAAAACTTTTTCTAATGTGATTCAACAAGGAAGTGTTCTATGGGTATAGCAGTATGTCACTCTAAATCATTTTATTGCTAAGTTTCTTCAGCAGAAGACCTTTGGGCCCATGGTCCATGTAAGCTTGATTTCTTTCATATTCATATTATTTATTTTCTTCCTCTAGCAATGTTGCTCCAGCTAGTGCTTCAGATTCAATTGCTAAAAGAGGTGTGGATACCAGACACTCCAGTCTTATGTCTAAATCTAATGGCATTAGATTGAGTTTTTCTATATTTACAAAATAATATTGCCTTTGACTTTTCATAAATATTCTTTATTATGTTGAGGTAAATTTTCTCAAGCTCTACTTATTCTAGGATTTTCATTGTGGATATTGGATTTGTTTAAGGTGTTTTTTTTTTAATTCATTGAAATAATCACATGATTTTTGCTTTTAAGACTATATATACAATTTATCACATTTCATTCAATTACATATCTTGAACAATTTGATCAT
This sequence comes from Grammomys surdaster, assembly GCF_004785775.1. Taxonomy (NCBI): domain Eukaryota; kingdom Metazoa; phylum Chordata; class Mammalia; order Rodentia; family Muridae; genus Grammomys; species Grammomys surdaster. Next base: position 4,057,408 of record NW_021605506.1, read on the forward strand.
GGTTATATTCTTTGGCATTTGGTTTGTATATATACATATATATATGTGTGTGTGTGTGTGTATTATATATGTGTGTCTGTCTGTATCTATGTATGTATGTGTGCTCACATGTATATACATATATATGTTAGTACTATTTGATATATGATAGTGTTTAATTATGTTGTATCTATGTTAATTTTTGGCCTGTTGAAGAACATGTGATATGGAAATTCCTCATTATAACTGAGTTGGACTTAATCTCTGGATTGAGGTTCAATATTATTTGTGAAATTTATGTCCAATTTATCAAGTTTAGCACATATGCATTTACGATTGCTATGTCTTCTTGGCTAATTATTCACTTGACTAAAATATCTACATTGTCTACTTATTAGGGTATTTTTCTTTAATTGTTTCCTGGGCTCAATTGTGTAGGATATTTTTCCCCTGAAAGATTATCTAATCCCAATTTGTGAGCGATAAACATGTGTATATATTAGCAATAATATATAAGGTTGGTTTATACAAATTATTTGTGTATATATAAAAAGATATATATATATATATATGTATATATATATACATATATATACATATATATATATATTATTTGAAGAAGAGGTCATGAGTTTTAGAGGCCAAGAAGTGTATGTAGAGGGTATGGAAAAAGTTTGAGTGGATACAGGGGGAATCAAAATGATTAAAATATAGAACTTAACTCTTCCCATGTCATCACCTCAGTCCTTCTAAAATTAATAATGACCTAGTTTTTGTTATTACATATAAAATAAATATATAATTGTAGCATTTATGATCTTAGTAAATTGGTAGTTGTAGGTTCAATTTTACTATCTAATCACCTCACTAGTCCAATATAATTGACCAGATTTCCATTCTGAGGCATGACTTTTCTTTTGTTGAGGGGGGGTGGTGGCTTAATTTACTTCATTAAGTTGGTTACCACTAAGATATGAGTTCCACCATTGACCATGTAGGACTTTCTTGTCATGCTGTTTATTGCTGTGGTTCACAGGTGTCACAACTAGGTAGAAAAGTTGATTTACTTTCTTTTTGGTAGCTTTTTGATGCTTTCTGTTACTATGAAATTTAGAACCCAGGGTTTGAGGATGGACCTTGTTGTCAGTACAGACTGAGTGTGATGATTTCTTTGTCTTATGGGCATGGTGTTATTAGCAGGATGGAATTACTCTCAAGCTATCAGAGACAGCAAAGGCACAAAAGTTAATTTATAATAATTTGGTAGTCTCTTGGAATCCTCAGGGGAACAACTCAAGAACGGATTTCTCAAGCCTTAAGTTTGAGCTTTTCTTAGATAATATATGGCTTGTGAGGAATGCATTAGTATCATAAATGTCTTAATTGCATTTCAATACATATGTATATATGTGGAAAATTATACTTATAGCAATTATAAGACATTTTTCATAATAAATATGATATAATTTTTAAAGGATTTTTCAAACATATAGTGTGATTTTACCTCTTTTCTTCCCTCTCTTGCAATGGCCTTCTTTATTCTACCCTAGTTATTTTTCCTCCCCAGTTTTTCCTTTCACCACCAGTACTCTACTCTTCTAGTTCCAAATTTAGCACTGCCCCCATTATGATCAGTTATACTTGGCTAGGCTCCATATTTACCTTAGACAATATATTCATATCTAAAGTTTCAGAGGTAGAAACCTTAGATACTTCACTTGATATAGTATTTTTAAGTTTATCTATTTATGTTTTAATTTCACAATTTCATTTTCTTTATAGCTGAATGTTATTCTGTTATGTTTATGTGCAACATATTTTATTGTCTATTTATCAGCTGAAGGGCACTCAAGTTTTTTCCAATTCTTAGATATTGTGAATAGGGCAGCATGTTTGTTCATGACTGAACAAGAAGCTATGGGGTAGAAAATTGAGTCCTTTGGGTATATATCAAGGAGAGCATAATAGGTAATAACTTTTTGAGAATTCTCCATGATTATTTCCCTAGTGGCTGTAACATTTTGCAATCTAGCCAACAGATAACAGTTAATCTGTTCTTTATATGCATCAATTGGACTACCACTCAGATCTTTCAAATCATTGTTGTGGGGACTCTTAATAAAATTGACATTAAATTATTCTTTAAATATTACCTGACATTTTTGTCTAAATATTAATGGTTAAACAACATCTGTCACTGTGTGTATTTACAGAGCATGGCAGTAAAATGTATAATTGGTTTTCTTTTAAATGTTTATTCTTATAAACAAGATGGAATTAAAATATGTAACTCTACACCATTTCTTCTATACTACTATAGTTTCTTTAAATTATAAGAAATAACACTTATGAACTAGTGAAGAGACATATAATTTAGTCTTATATTAATTAGAAGTAGTTCTCAGTAAGATGGAAAGTTAGATGCTACCTAGTTGAGGTCTGCTAATAGCAAAGGAATGTTAAAAATGAATAGATAGTATTTATCATTGAGGAAGAAAAGAACATCAGAAACATAAAAAGCTGTAATAAGTAATATAGGAAAAGAGCGTGGGAGCAAGGAAGTAACACAGAAAAGAAATAGGTTAAGGTGAGACCCTTAAATCTTCTGCAGGAAAGCCAGCCAGAAGTAGTTGCAAATTGTTGTCAAAGCTTGTAGTCATGCCCATGTTAATTTTTATCAGCAGTGAGCTTATACTTATACTGGATATAAATATCATAAGAACAGTCTAGACAGAGACTGAATGAGATATTGACACAACTAGGAGCTTGTTAGACTGTAGTTATTTGAGTGAAAATGGCCAGCATAGGCCCATTGGAATTGGAACTATTAAGAACTATGCCTTACTTGAGTATGTGTGCCCTGGTTAGAGGAAGTATGTCACTGAGGGTGGGCTTTGAGGTTTCAGATGCTCAAGCCAAGCCCGGTATCACTCTATCTTTCTCCCTTCCTTCTGCTGTTAGATCAAGAACTAGAACTCTCAGCTATTTCCCCACATTATATCCACCTATATGCTGCCATGCTTACTGACATGATGAAAATGGACTAAACCTCTGAACTGTAAACAAAACCCAAATTAAAGTTTTTTCTTTATAAGAGATTCTCTGGTCATGGTGTCTCTTTACAGCAATAGGAACTCTAAGACAGAATTTGACACCAGGAATAGGCTACTGCTATGATACGTTGAGACCATGCTGTTGTTTGGAGGAATGTAGATTTTGGGATTTGTATTAGAAAAGTAGTTGAGTAGAGTCTACACACTAGTAGGAACCAGGAAGACACTGATGCTGAGGGTGATTTGAGTAGTGGTGCCTGGACCAAGAAGCTTCAGAGGAAAATAATTTCAGTACCTGTTCTAGAGACTGTTGTAGTAATTTGGTGAAGAATGTGGTTTCTTTGTGCACTTATCAGAAAAGTCTACCTGAGGCTAAATTTGAAGAGTTGTGGATTAATTCTATTGGCATATAAAATCTCAAAACAAGGTTGTATCGACTTTGTCTTGTGGTTATTGGTGTTCACACTTCTGCAGATCTATAATGAAAAGGAGCAAGAAAAACAATTTTTTAAATGTTTATTTTTGAGGAGAAAGAAGGCACCAGAAAGTGAAACAGAGGTAAGTTCAAAGAGATGAATAGATTAAAGAAAAATATGATATTAAATGAAATATAAGGAGAGGTGATCTCAGGGCAAGATGTCATCCATCCAAGCTTCCAATTTGTGAAAAGGAATTAAAAACAGCTTACATATCAGTGTGGTGATACATGCCTTTAATCACAGCACTTTGGATGCAAAAGGAGGCAGATATCTGAGTTTGAGGCCATCCTAATCTATAATTGAGTTCTTGGACATCCAAGCTCAGGCAGTGAAAGAAACCATAGAAAACAGAAAATTACTGAAAATGTGTTCGATTGAGGGGGACGTTTCAGTCATATATTATAGCAAAACTCAGAAACTTCTTCCTCATGATTATGGCTTTAGACTCAAGGATAAAAGAAAGGGGCTATGAAATCGCTGTCTATGACTAAGAAAAACCACTGAGGTCAAACATGTGACAGGAGTGTACCAACACAGAGACCTGTAGGGTGACCCCACAAAGCTGTGAAGTTGAATCCTGGATTGTCTTGGAGATATCAAGATGTCTGAGATGACAGAGCCAAAGCATGCCTGCTGACGAAAGCTGCTAACTGGCAATGGAATCTATCCAAGAGAAAGAAGTGTGTTATAATCACAAATTTGAAAGGACTTGGAGATCAGAAGCTCACAAGGAGAGTTTGGAGTTTGTCCAACTGTTTGTTTGTTTCTTTCTTTTGTTGTTGTTTTTTTGGTCTTACTTTTGTCCAGAATTTTCCTATTATGTGTGCTATTCTCCCCTTTGCAAAGGTGTCATATGTCTTGTATGGTATGTTGAATGTTTATAATCTGTTTTTTTTTTCATTTTGACTTTTCAGGGGATTATAATTTAAGAGATTATATGAGTCTTAGAACAGAAATTGAACTCTAGACTCTTAATGAATGCTAATAATAAGACTATTAGACCTTTAAAGTCAGACGATGATATGGCTAAAAGCCTATGGAAGATAGGGATTGTATTATGGTAGTTTGATTGAAAATGGCTTCATAAGCCCAAAGGTGGTAGCACTATTAGGAGACATGGCATGTTTGGAGTAAGCATGTACTTGTGGGAAGAAGAAATATATCACTGGAAGTGTGCTTTCAGGTTTCAGATACTCAAGCCAGGCCTAGTGTCACTTTTTATTCTTGATTGCTTCAGATCTGGATGTTGAACTCTCAGCTCTTTCTCCTCATCAAGTCTGCCTGCATGCTACTATCCTTACTGTGATGATGGCAATGAACTAAATCTCTGAAGTGTAAGCCAACCAGCCTTAGTTAAGTTTTTATTGCTGTGAAATGACACCACGACTGCAGCAACTCTTATAAAAGAAACGATTGGGGCTGGCTCATACCCTTAGAAAGCAAGAAATCATGCTTGAAATACCACAATAAAGGCAGTCATGGTACTGGAAAGATATCTCAGAGTTCTGTATCTTGATCCAAAGGCAGCAGCAGAAGACTGTGCCACACTATGTATAGCTTGAGGATATAAGACCTCAAAGTCCACCTCCAGAGTGACTTCCTTCCAGTAAAAAGTGCAGACATACTGTAATAATATCATATATCCTAATAGTGTCATTCCCTATGGCAAAGCATTCAACACATGAGTCTATGGAGCCAATCTTATTCAATCCTCTACAAACAACCCCACCTACCATTGGTATGTTTTCCTTTATAAGAGTTGCCAATATCATAGTGTCCCTTCATGGCAATAGAAATATTGACACTAAACAGTGGCAGATAGAAAACTGGGGCAATACTGACTATCATATTTTGGTAAAAATGGTACTTGGGAGTCTTCAGCCGAGATCCCCATGGACAGCTTACTAGTACTTACTTTTCTGTTTCTATAATAAAATATCCTAAAAGCAGCAATTTAAACAAACAGCTGGCTTATTGTGGTTGTGGTTTCAGAAGGGTAGAGGTTATCATAACAGGAATGAGTTTGTAACAGGCAGGGAAATTATGGTAGTAAGAATATGAAGGTTACTGACCACATTTATATCTCCATAGAGAAAGCAATGCTGTGAACTCAGAATAACTGTCCCCAGTGACATGCTTTCCTCAGGAAATGTCTGCCTCACAAATAGTACAAAGCCTGACTAAACAGTCTCACTGAATGGAAACAAAATATTCATAATAATAAGCTTTTGGGGGCTCTTCACATTCAAATAGCCAGAATCAATTCTAAGCATTGCTTATGTTTCTAAGAGCAATAGTCTCACAGTGCACACTAAGTTTATGGGCATGTATATTTTTTGGTCAGAAAAATCGTTTCTTTGTGATCTTGGACTTGCTTAGTAGAGCCAACTTACTTTTCATTCCCACTAATCACAGTTGTGTTCATCTAGCATGACTTTATTTACTGACCATAACTTCTAATTAGTAAATTATGAACATATCTGTTTTTTATAAAAAACTTGATGACTTCAAATGACACAAGAGTATTTTCTTGTATATAAATACATGGTGATGGCAAATCTAATAAAGTCCTCACATTTCAAGCACAAGCTTCTGATTTTTAATCCACATAAAAAGCCAGGGATAAGAGCATATGATCATATTCCCAGAGCTGTGAAGACAAAGAAGGAAAGATCACTTAAAATTCACTGGCCAATAAGTTGAGCAGACTTAGCAAACTCTAGACCAACTGTATGTTCTGTTAAAATCAAGATGTACAGCAGGTGAGAATTTACACATGAGATTAACTAAGGCCCCATAACATGTAGTCAAATACATGCATGTACCAATTTATGTGTTTGTAGATACATACACATATATACCTAAACTTCATTGTCCTTCATTTCTAGCATCTGCAGATAGCCCATTTTTCTTTGATTGTGTCACTTTCTCATAATTCAAATACAACAGTGACTAGTCAACCCCTCTGTAATGTTTGCTCAGGGACTGATTGACCCTCTCTTTCTCTCCTTTTTTTTCATTTCTTTTCTTTACTTTCTGTTTTCTTTTTCTTTCTTTGATTCTCTCTCCATGACTTTTGTTTTCATAATAGTTTTTTTTTATTGAAAATGTGTTCTTTTTTCATATAATACATTCTGAAAACTTTTTCCACTCCCTCCACTCCTCCTAGCTCCTACTCACCTCCCCTATCCTCTGCATCAATTCCTTTTCCATTTCCCAGCATAACAGGGGAGGCTTACTCTGTGTGAATCCATATATGCAAGGCTTCATTGGTTCAGTGGGTCATGTTCTTCTGGTGCTTTCCATTGTTTCTAACTCTTACAATCTTTCTATACCTCCTTCCTCAGAAAACACTGAATCCCAATGGAAGAAACAAAATACAGACATCTGATTTAAACACTCTCTCAGAATATTTTCTGTCTGTGGATCTCTATTCCATTTGAAGTCAAACAAAGTCAAACAAAGCCTCTTTAATAACAACCATAAAAGGCAAATCAAGAAATACAGGTGAATCATTAGGAAACATTTCACTGATTCTTCAACTCATCTTGTTTAGTACTAATCTGCCTTAGGGCTATCCAATCTCTGGTACCTGGTCATCCAATTCATGTCAGGCATGGGGTCCCATTCTGGGAATGAGCTTCAAGTAAAATCAGACACTGGTTGTCCATTCCCACAATTTCTGTAACACAATTTCCCAGCATGTCTTGCTTGGTTATCGTTTTTCTTAAAGACTAATATCTACTTATAAGTGAATAGGTACCATATTTATCTTTCTGGGTGTGGGCTAACTCCCTCAGAAAAATGTGGTTTTGTTTATTTACATTTCCATTGAGGGACATTTGTTTTGTTTTAAATTTTTGACTACTAAAAATAAACCAACAGTGAACATAGTTGAATAAGTGTCCTTGTGGTAGTACGGAGTATTATTTGGACATATGCCACAGAGTGGTATAATTAGATCTTGAGATAGATTTTATTTTCCAATTTTATGAGGCATTGCCACATTGATTTTCATAACAACTACACAAGTTTGTATGAAGTCTTTCTCCTGGTCCACATCATCACAATCAAGTGCTGTCACCTTTTTTTGTTGTTTTAATTAAGCAATCCTGGCAGTTGTTAGATGGAGTCAAAGTTTTATTTTACATTCCCATGATGACTGATGATGTTGAATATTTCTTTAAATGGTTCTTAGCCATTTGAGATTCCTCCACTGGGAAGTCTCTGTTAAAATTGTACTACTTTTAAAAATTGGCTTATTTGACTTTTTGAGATTTTCACTTGCTTGATTGGAGTTACTCTAAGATATTTTTTATTATTTGAGGCTATTTTGAAAAATGTTGTTTCTCTGATTTCTTTTTCAGTCTCTTTCCCCTTTGTATATGGGAGGACTATTCATTTTGTGAGTCAATCTTTTATCGAGGCACTTTACTTAAAATGTTGATCAGCTGTTAGATTTCCCTCATGAAATTTTTTAAGACCATTTATGTATACTAACATACCATCTGCAAATAAAGATACTTTGAATTCTTCCTTTCCAATTTTTATACTCTTTATCTCCTGTTTTTCCTTTAGCTAAGACTTCAATTTTTATATTGAGTAGATATGGAAAGAATAATCACCTTTGTCTTGTTCCTGATTTTAATGGAATTGTTTTCAATTTCTGCCAGTTGAAAATTATGTTGGTCATAGACTTGAGTTCCATTGCACCCTTTCTGTTTAGATATGTCCTTAGATCCTTAACTTCTTCAGAATTTTTAATATGAAGGGGGGTTGGATTTTATCTGAACCAGTTTTTGTTCGCTTTATACCTAATAGGATCATGTGTATTTCAACTTTCAGCTTGATCACACAGTGAGTTATATTTACTGATTTTTGTTCATTGATACATATCTATATCACTGGCATGGAATCTATTTTATTATAGGGGATTATTTTTTATATGTGTTCCTGGATTTTTTTTAAAGTATTTTATTGAGTATTTCTCCATGAGTGTTCATAAGGAAAATCATTCTGTAATTCTTTTTCTTGTTGACTTTTTGTGTGACTTGAGTATCAGGGTGACTATGGCGTTATAACACAGGGTGACATGTGTTCCTTAAATTTCTATTTTAAGCAAAATAATTTGAAAACTATTGACATTAGCTCTCATGTTAAAATCTTGTCGAATTTAGCTCTAAAACATTCTGGCCCTGATCTCTTTTTTGTTGGAGGACATTAATGACTGCTTCTAAAAGAAGAATTTAAAAAATTTTTAGAAGTAATGAAAATCTTGACACAACATGCCCAAACATATGGGACACAATGAATACAGTGTTAAGAGGAAAATTCATAGCACTAACTCCCCTGGCGTGCGGTGGGGCGGGGGCGGGGGGTGGGGGACTGGAGAGATCTTACACTAACAATTTAAAAGGACACCTGAGATCTCAAGGACAAAAAGAAGCAAACACACCAAAGAGGACTAGATGGCAGGAAATAGTCAAACTTAGGGTGGAAATCAACCAAATAGAAACAAAGAAAACAATACAAAGAATCAACAAAGCCAAAAGCTGGTACTTTGAGAGAACCAACAAGGTAGATAAACCCCTAGCCAAACTAACCAAAGGGCCCAGAGGCAGTATCCCAATTAACAAACCATAAATGAAAAGGGAGACATAACAAGAGAAACAGAGGAAATTTTTAAAAATCACCAGATTCTACTATAAAAGCCTATAGTTAACAAAACTGGAAAATCTAGATGAAATGGTTAGTTTTCTAGACAGATACTACATACCAAATTTAACTCAAGAGCAGGTAAACCATCTAACCAGGCCCATATCGCACAAGGAAATAGAAGGTTTTTAATAAAACCTCCCAACCAAAAAAAACTAGGCCCAGATGGATATAGTGCAGAATTTTACTAGACCTTCAAAGAAGACCTGATACCAATATTCCTTAAACTATTCCATGAATTAGAAACTAAAGGAACATTATCTAACTCATTCTGTGAAGCTGTATCTATTATCTTTAAGTTTGGTCTTCTCATTGAGTACTGGATTTCCTGGACATTTTGGGTTAGGAGTTTTTGCATTTTAGATTTTATCAAAGTTTTCTATGGTATCTTCTACACTTGAAATTCTCTCTTCTTTCTCTTATATTCTGTTGGTGATGCTTGCTTCCTTGACTCCTGATGTCATTCCTAGGTTTTCTATCTCCAGGTTTTTCTCCCTCTGAGATTTCTTTATAGTTTCTACTTCCACTTTTATGTCCTGGATGGTTTTGTTCAATTTCTTCACCTGTTTGGTTGTGTTTTCTTGTAATTCCTCAAGGGAATTTTCTTTTTCGCCTTTAAGGGCTTCTACCTGTTTACCCTGCGTTCTCCTGTTTTTCTCTAAGGGAGTTATTTATATCCTTTTTGAAGTCCTCTATCATCACTATGTGGTGTGATTTTAAATTCAAATCTGGCTTTTCATGTATTTTGGGGGTATTCAAGACTTGGTGTATTGGGAGAACTGGGTTCTGATGATGACATGTAGCCTTGGTTTCTGTTGCTTATATTCCTGCCCTTGCCTCTCACCATCTGGTTATCTTTGGGGTTAGCTGGTCTTGCTGTCTCTGACTGTGGTTTGTCCCTTCTGCAAGCTTGTGGATCAGTACTCCTGGGAGACCATTTCTCTCTGGGAGGAATTTGAGTATTGAGAGGGGTCAGACAGAAATCAAAAGGGTCCTATAACCAGTTCTTCCTTGTTTCCTGTGTCCTGATAGCTCTGGGTGGGTACCTCTTTGGTCAATTATTGGAGCAAAAGTTTTGGTCTCACCTATGAACTTAGCAGTGACAACACTTCCCTGAGACCAGCTTTCTCTGGATGGGATTTGGTTCTGGAGAACTGTGACACAGAGTTAACTCCAAGGTACAGATGGAGACCAAAAGCAGTAGTATTTATTCTTAATATTTAGAGATAAGTGTTTATTTATTTATTTATTTTGGTTTGTTGTTGTGATGGTGGTGGTGGTTTTTTGACAGAAGGATGCATCTTGTTTTTAATCCATTCTGCTAGTCTCCATCTGTTTTTGGGAATTGAGACTATCAGTATTGAGGGAGATGAGTGACCAATGATTGCTGATTCCTGTTCTTTTGGTGGTGGTCGTAATTTTGCTGCTACTGCTACCTGTGAAGGCAGTGGCAGCAGTGGTGGCGGTGACATTTGTGTAATTCTCTCTCTCTCTCTCTCTCTCTCTCTCTCTCTCTCTCTCTCTCTCTCTCTCTGTGTGTGTGTATGTGTGTGTGTGTGTGTATTTCACTTCTTTCGTTTTTTTATAGTGTGAAGTTATTTATTTCATGTGTATACATGGGTGTGCTTAATTTCCTTGGGTTAGAGGTTTTTTTTTTTTTTTTAATACCTCATGAACAGTTCAATGTGTGAATAAACTTTTTAAAATTTGACTTTGACCTTAATATGGAATATTTTATTTTTTCTATTTATGATGATTGAATATTTTGCTCTGTATACCAGCTTGGGCTGGGATCTTAGAGTCTGTCATATACATTTCATCTCATGTGCCCATCTAGCCTTTAGTGTCTCCATTAAGAAGACAGGTAGGGGCCGTCTGAAGACCACTCCACCTGAGTATCTATCCCATGTGCAATCACCAAAGGTAGATGCTGATGTGGAAGTCAGGAAGTGCATGCTGATAAGAGCCTGATATGGATGTCTCCTCAGAGGCCTTCAAGAATCTGACATATTCAGAAGCAGATGCTCACAACTAGCCATTGAACTGATCATGGGGTTCTCAATGGAGGAGTTAGAGTGAAGACTGAAGGAGCTGAAAGGATTTGCAGCACCATGAGGAGAGCAACAATACCAACCAGCCACAGCTCCCAGGGTCTAAACCACCAGCCTTGGAGCACTTAGGGAGGGATCCAGGGCTTTAGCTGAATATGTAAGAGTGGAGGGCCCTGCTGGGCATAGGTGGAAGAAGAGAACCTTGACCTCATGAAGGCTGGACGCCCCAGGGGGTGGGAATTTTGAGGGTGGGGAGGTGGGAGTGGGGGGGAGTAGATAGAGGTTACATCCACAGAGAAGAAGGAGGAGGGGTGAGGGGACTGGGGGTTCCTGGGTGGGTGGAGGATGGGGTAAGGGGACAACATATGAAATGTAAATAAAACATCCAATAAAAAAAAAAGAAGACAGGTATCATTTCAATAGGTTGGCTTTTATAGTATGTTACTTGGCCTTTTTCCACTGTAGGTTTTAATTTACATTACTTGCTCATTTAAATTTTGTTTTTTAATTATTATGTATTGAAGGAACTTTCTTTTCTGGTCCAATCTATTTTGTTATTCTATATGCATCTTGTACCTATATAAGAATCTTGTTCTGCAGGTCAGGAAATTTTTCTTAATGATTTTGTTGAAAATATTATCTGGGCCTTTGAGCTGCGATTCTGCTTCTTCTTCTATTATTGTCCTTAGCTTGATTATTTTATCATGTTTCTGATTTCTTGGAGAGTGAGAGGATCTTAGAGAGTAATGTAGAGAGGATTTACATATAGTTCCCCTATTTTTCTGGCAGGTGGACCTTTGTTTGAGCTGCTTGAGTAGTTGGGGACTGAAGCACATGGGAAAGTAAGGGAGGGAAGTTAAGAAGGAATTTCTTAAGGCTTCCACAGGAAATGTGGTCAGGGGCAAGAGATGCTGAAGCTGGTGATTTGTTGCAGTCCTGAGGATATTTCTGAGAGATTGAGACTGAGGGAACCTATGTTCCCTTTTTTTCAAATTACTAAGTTTTTCTTATATTGGAATTAGAAGTTGTTATTTTAAGATATGCAGATTAGCAATCTTAATATTGTCACTAACTTTCTTCTCCACTTCAATGAAACACAGTATCTTTACAAGCTGTAAGAATGCAGATATACACAGTTTTGACAGAAATCATTATCTTCAGTAAACCTCACATTTTTTGAACAGCATAAATAATGAAAATCATTGTCCTGTTCATATGTATACAGATGTATAAAGAACTGCCACTGAGTTAGGGAGCAAATGAAATATTTTCCCTAGATATGGAAACATTTAATCATACCAGAAACTACATTAAATCAACAAAATAAATAAATCTTCTTAAGGATGGAGGGATGGCTCAGGTGGTAATATGCTTGATTGGCAAGCCTAAGAAGCTTAGCTTGAATCTCAAAATGTATATAAAATCAATCAATAAAAGCTAGGCTTGGCAATGTACACCTATAATCTCAGCACTGTGAATCAAAAGACAGGAGGGTCTCTCTTGGGGGTCAAAAGCCAGCCAGCCTAGATGATTGTATGAAGTTCCAGAATAAAAAGAGTTTCTGTCTAAAAAAAGAAAAAAAATACATAGGTAGTTATTGAAGAGGACATCTAATGTTCAAGTGTGGCTTCATATATACAAACATATATGCACCTAGATGCTGATGTGCATCATATATATTATAATTATACACATGCAAACACACACATACAATTCTGTGTAATTGATTTATCGTCATCAACATAAAGGCTATAATTCAAAGTTTCTATTGGAACTCAAAGTTATTATCGCCTGAAGTGTATTACTTCTCATAGTATCAATAACTAATAGATAGGTCTGCCAGCTTCAGAAGAATGTTTGATTTGGCTTTTGCTCCTACACAGTGAGAAGTATCAGAATTATATAGAAAGCTTAACCTCTGATCTCAGTAGCATAGTATCTACAGAGATGTCATTTTGGAATAAATAGAATAGATAGGTGGAGATTATGTTAACTCTTAGAAATCATTGCTCATTCAGATGTGAACAACAGGCAGTGAACGTCTCTTTAGAGAAGATAACTACACCAACGATGTCTCATGTTACAACATAACTAATGCTCATGAAACATAGGCTGGACTTCAGATCTAATACCACAAATTCTAATCTGAATGATTCAGGAGCATGCATCTTGTTGACATGGTTTATTTAGACCCATGATACATTTGAAGCATAATGTTTCAAATTAAACTATATAGTTTGTATTATCAGCTATCCTTGTTGTGATAAAATATCTGACAAAAACATTTAAGAAAGAATGGCTTTATTTTGGATCATAAATTTAAGTTGCATCTACTAAGCAGAAATGCACAGTGGCAAGAATAGAAGACAGTTGGTCACATGTTGTCCACATCCAGAAGGCAGAAAGTGACAAATGCTGGAACTATGCTAGCATTTTCCTTTTATTCTGTCTAGGACTCCAGTCTGTGGGATGATGCTACCCTAATTAGGTTAGATTTTCCCATCTCAGTTAATCTACCTAGAAAATCCCTCACAGACATGCATGAAAATTTATTTCTACCATGATTTTAAGCCCCTAGTAGTTAAAAGTAATGGCTAATTATCAAAATTTTCAAGAATACCACAGTATGTCCTCCCCACCTCTGGATCCTTTATCCAAAACAAACTGACCCAATCTCTCTAGTCATAAAAGTGTCCTGAAGCCATGCATTTCCTAAAAACAAAAATGCCACAAATTAGTTAACCTCCTCTTCTTTATGGACAGAAATAGAGAAAAGGCTGTATCTGGTAGAAAAACACAGTATACGTGATAAGGAGGGAAGGGGAGTCATGAGGAACACATGTTATGTGTGGAATGGAATAGATGTCTGAACTGTGAAAGTCAGCACTGCAACATTATACAATCCCAAAAAGTCTAGGAAAACTCAAAGGTTGCAGTTTGAATGGGAAATAGTCCCTCTCCAAGACCATTCATGTGTTTGAACAATTAGTCACAGAGTAGGTAGTGCTGTTTGAGACACATGAGATACCTACCCAGTAGGTAGTGCTACGGACACATTTGTGGGAAAAGCATTAAGGAAGAGGAGTGAGAGTTTGGAGAGGGTGCATTACTGTATAGCCTGACATACTCCATGCACTTCGTATTTCCTAATTATAGACACAATCTGACCAGGCTACTCCTACCTTCAAGTGGATCATGTAATAATGTACGTGCTTGAACTGTAAGCCAAGATAAACATGTCTTTAAATTGTTCCTGTCAAGAGCAGTGGTAAAAGTAAACTATTACAGCCTAAATTCACAGAATTCTAAGAAAATTCATGATACACACATGGGCTTATTTGTGCAGAGGCAAAGGAACAATTTCTATGTCTTCCTCTATCATTCTTGGTCTTATTCTCTTGAAAAAAGTTTTCTCACTGAACATAGAAGTGAGCTACCAGTCACTAAGTCATAGCAACCGCACATTTCTACCTCTGGATACACAAGGATTTTTGCATGAGTGTCAGGATTCAGATGCATTACTTCATGCTTGCTTAACAGCATTTTTACATACTTAGCTAAATCTTTAGCTACTATTTATGTCTTTGATCGAAACGGGAGCCTAGAAAAGAACTTTTTTTAATGTTTGTATGATAAGAGTTAAAGAAATTCCTTGATAATTATGAAATTCACTGGATTAGAATATCAGAGAACAATTTGATGGAAAATTGCTAGTTTTCTTTAAAGGTCTTTATTTTACTCATGTTTAACTAACACTTGGAGTAGACACTCATTTAAAATGCCCTCAGAAGAACCATTTTAGTCTATAAATGTTTTGCTACATGTTACCACAATTATATTGAATATTTCAGAACTCAAATGTGTGAATGAAAGTCATATTAAGAAGGTTTAATATAATAATCTTCCCTACTCATATTATTTTAAAAATCCCTGGCCGATTTTAACATGGCAATCAGCCACACATAAGTAAAAAGTCTTAGAATACATAATATCACTAGATAGAACAATTATTCCTCTGCCAAAGGCCAGACTTGACTAATAAAAAAGTATGAACACATAGTTAATAAATTAATGTTATTTTATAATAACTAGTTTGCATACATAACTAAACTTGTGGCCATGGAAAAATTTTAGGCCTCTAGAGAATCTCAGTTATTTTGCATGGATGAATACAGCCATATCACGTATTATCCCTGAATATCACCCTGGTGAATTTGAATTTTCACTAGATAATTTAAGCTAAATAATCTTTTAACTAATTTTCAATTCTTAGTACATTTAGAATATAGCTTAATTTTTAAATTACATTTTAATGGAAAAATCTATTTATTGATTCAATAAATACACCACATTTCAGAAACTAGAGGACCATTTTCTAACCAAATATAAGTAAAATAAATAGAATAAATCAATGGCATATTTTGTCAATTAACATTTTTAATGTTGTTATGTTAATAAAGAGATAATCATAAGTTTAATAAGTGTTCACAGTGGGAAAATGAAGAAAAGAGAATATGTAGTGTAAAAGGAAAGCAAGAGGGTGTCTTTGTTTTCTAGAAGAGGTTTGAAGTCATTAGGACAGCACATATTAATGGAAGTAATAGCATGATGAAAGAGGTAAATCCCAGAGTGTGCTTGGGTACCTGAGGGGTCATAAGGAAGGCATTGAGCTGGGTCTGCCTAGAGCGGATGATGAATAAGCCATGAAGACACATTGCTGAGGCAGTAATGCACTACAACTCAGCATAAGTGTCCTGCGCTTCCTGTTTATATTGTAGAGTATAATCTACTGATGTCTCCTAATAGGTTTCATCCAGCAGCTGATCGAAATACATGTAGAGACCCACAGCCAAACAATAACCAGAGCTCAGGGGCTCTTATGGATGAGTTGGAGATAGAATTGTAAAAGAAGGAGGAATCAAGGACATCACAGGAAGATATACAGAGTCAAGTAACCTGGGCCCATGAGGGCTTACAGAGACTGTGCTACCAGTGAGGGAACATTCAGGGACTGGACCTAGGTCCTCTAAACATTTGGAGCAAATGTGCAGCTTAGTCATCATGTGGGACCCTAACAAGTGGATCTGTGGTTGTCTAGGTCCATGTTTTCTGACATTGGATCCTCTTTCCCCTACATGGAGCTTCAGGTTGGCCTTTAGTGTGAGAGATGTGCCCATTCTTTCTGGGACTAGATGTCCAAGGATGAGGTGGTAACCAAGGAGTCTCTGTCTTCTCTGAAAAGAAGGGGAGATGACAAGAGGTGGAGGAATTTGTAAGAGTGTGACTGGGAGGACAGGAAAGAGGTGCTGCTGTGATTGGGATGTAAGGGGAATAAAAAAATTGGAGAAAATAAACTAGAAATATCACCAAAAGATGTATATTGGGAAAGTTCTTTTGTTCTGACTAATAAAAAGACATAACACACACACACACACACACACACACACACACACACACACATATGGTTGAAATATAAAGGATTTGAAATGAACACTACACTCAGTACTAGGAACAACATAACAACTCAGTACTAGGGACTCAAAAGAGCTCAAACCAAAATACTTTGTTTTTTTGTTTGTTTTTGTTTTGTTTTGTTTTCACCTTCCTCCTCTTCCAGCCTTGGTCTTCTGATTTTACTGACAAAGGAAGAAACCCTCCTACTGGGAAACAATGAACTGACACCTGTGTTCTATGTTAATGTCATCAGCCTTCTTTTTCAGTTACTATAATGAAGAACTGGCAAAATCTGCCAACATGAAGAATTGGCAAAATCTGCCAACATGAATAACTGGCAAAATCTGCCAACATTCTTGAATTTAAAAAAAAAGGTGGGGGGTGGGGTGTGGGGTGTAGCAGGGAAAACTCTTTCTGAGATGTAAGCATTGTATTGCCAGGTCATTTAGCCTTACTATGCCATATGATCAAGGTTGACTAAAGATAACAATAATTTATTTCACATACTACAAAATTAATGCTCCATTCTTAACAGGAATTAACATTTGTGTTCTGCCATCAGTTAATGAAACCTATCTTCAATAGGGGCTAGTCAAAATCAAAATTAATCTGGAAATAACAGGTAGAGAAGTTAGGAAACTATGAATACCAGGTGTGAAAGAATCAATTATTATACTATTACCATCTAGAGTTATCTGGAAAGGGTGTTTCAGTGAAAGATTGTGTATGCTAGCTTGATGATGGAACATTATCTTGACTACATCAATTAAATGAGAAGACCACCCACTCTGAGCAGCACCATTCCCTGGGTAGGGGAACCTGGTTTATGTAAGAATGGATAATGTGAATTGACTACTAGGAAACATGAATTCATTATTTCATTATTTCTTCTCTGGACTATAATGAGATATGACAAGATGCTTCAAGTACCTGCCACCATGACACTGCAGCAGTGATGAGCTGTCATCTGGAATAAAGACCTAAATAAACTCCTTAATTCTTAAGATGCTTTAGTCAGAACACTTTGTCATTGAAACTATGTTAAAAGGAATAAGAAAGACTGGATCTTATTATTGACATTTATCAGGGTTCTATATTATAGAAGCACTTACAGAAAAGTTTTACAACTCACAAAAAAGTTTTAAAACCACAGTAAAACAGTGAATGGTGAAAGGTTCTACTTAGAATAGAAATAACCAGAAAAAGGTATATACAATGGAAGTGAGTAAAAAATTTGGCAAGATAGATCTAGAGTGTATAGTGTTCTTTGCTAGAAATCTTAGGAGTTAGTTTGAATAGAAGCTCATTCATGGGCAGGAACTGTGTGAATCCTTACCCTGACTGACACTTCAATTATTTGAAAATTTTGAATGATCGCTGCATACACCTTTTGCATATCCCATAAATTGAACTCTTTGTACATCTCATCATGCATATTCATGAGATAAAAATAGGAGCATTTACCTAACACTTTGTTTCAAGGATAGTTTACCTCACTATTGCAGTTAGAAAGATAAGATAGTACATCTTTCCTTTTTTTCAACAGGAAGAATTTTATGAAAAATTGCCCAAAGTGAAAGTGGGATTTTGCACTGTCCTGCAGGGAAGGAGAAGACTCATTCTTTTAAACATTGTTGTCCTAGGTCACTGTGACTGTCCCTAATACTAAACTATTTTATCAATTGTAACCATATGACCAGCTACAGAAATAAACATTGCGACTATTGTGAACACGTGTTCTGTATTTTCATATGAATATTTGTATGTGTATATATATAAAACCAATATTTTTTCCTCTTCTGGTTTGTTATCATAGAACAATTTAACTGTACATCACAGGGTGCTAAGGACCAGTCTTGGTTTTGTCATGGGTCCTGTGAAAGGGTGTTTGGAAGTAGTCAAAGAATGACAAAAGTTAGTGACAGAATGCAAGCTTCCAGCTGTGTAGTCTGCTCAAGATGACAGTCTAGTCAGCTCTTTGCTCAAGACAACTCTCTGCTCAAGATAGATCTTTTGATAGCTCAATACATCAGAAAACCTGCTAGAAAAATTATAAAACAACAGTAGTAGTTCTCTAAATAGCATTGTAGGTTTTCAACCAAAGTCAGAAAACCTGAAAACAAACAAACAAACAACAACAACAACAAAAAAAAAACACTATTTTTTTTTCCAAAGGTGGAAAACCAGCCTGACAAATTCCCGGAAAATAACATTAAATGCTCTCCAGACAAGTCATCTCTTGCAGGCCAAAGGATTTTATTTACATATCAACTCAGTCATTCACTTTAGGTTTGATTTTGATTATCCTATCAATCAGCATTTTATGACTTTAGATCTGTGATTCTTAGGAAAAAATAGCAAGTAGGTTTTGTTTTTTGTTTTGTTTTGTTCTGTTTTGTTTTAACAGCAACTGAATTCAGAGATCTGCCTGCCTTTGTAAGCAAAAACAAAAAGCTAAGTCAATGGTTTCCTGTACTGAGACCACCACTCACACCATTCCTGAGCCTAAATGTTCTCTCTCCCAGGCTAACCTTGAACTCAGAAATCGTCCTGTCATTGTAAGCACAAAAAATAAATTTAGCAGGGTGGGATCTTGCTCAGAGATCACCACTCAGGTGATGATCTCTTTATGTCTGTTCTTAATATATTTCTAATAAGCTGGCTCGTTAGCACAACTGCCTCTATTCTTTCAGGTATACAAAGCCCCTCATAATATAAGGGTTCATGATTCATTAAGAATTTGTGAAGAAGGATATCCCAGACTCTAACAGTATGCAGCAGAAAAGAATGTTTATTCTTCAGAGAACCAGCATGCAGGGGTCTACCATATATTGAGATAAAAGACAGAGGTATTATTTTTTCAGGTTCAATTTAAATCTTGTTAGGGTAGGAGTGGGTAATGTTTAAGTTTCTTTCTATTTATTAGCATGCTCTGTCTTCAGTGGTGTGGATGCCTTTGTGGTTGGTTAAGGCTCTGGGGAATTTTTGTGACCTTTGTGGATTAGTTATACTTGGCTCAGGCTAGATTGTGGAGCAGTTACTGATGGCTAGTGATTTTCTGCCCATAAGGGTGGCTCAGACTAGGTGATGTGTCAGCCTCTGATGGCTCCTAGTTGACTGCTAATGAGATTGCTCAGGCTATGTGGTGGGTCAGCTTCCTTACTGGCTGCCCTCACTGGGTAGTTTTTCCTGGAATTGACTGTTTTTTGTACTGTTCCAATTTTGGGAAACATAGATTTAAATCATGTCTCTCAAAGTGCCAGTTTTCAGTTTTTCATGGAGCCAACCTGACTCTGACTCTCTCAGTTCTCTCCATACATTTCATATTACATCCTTATATTTTTGCTTAGTTGAAAAATCCTGTAAAGGGCATCTCTTACACTGATTTATGTATTATTGAACTCATGTTTTCAGAGTTCTTTACAACAGCCTTAACTGCAGTCCTAAAGGTCTTAGCATCACAGAAATATATTCTTACTTGGAGAATCTTTTTTTTTTTTTTTGGTTTTTGGTTTTGTTTTGTCTTGTTTTGTTTTTAATTATCATGGAATCATTATCCATGGCAAAGAAAATATTCCCACAGAAGAGGAACATAAAGTAAAATATATACAAACTAGCCTCTCACCTAGCAACCATCAACACTCATAGAAGCCAATGCCCTGCTGGCTCTGCTCCAGGGGCAGGAATAATGTCACTCCATAACTTCCATGACCATGTGGGATTTGGCAATAGATAACAAAGTATTCAAGACATTACACTAAGTTACCTAAGAGAAGAGTAAATGTCACACAAATTTTCTGCAGATTTCTGCAAGGAAAATAGGACTTCTTCAAGAAATGTGAAGACCAAAAGCCAGTTTGAAAGAAGCTCAACAAAGCTAACAAAAGTTTAAACAGTCTCAATAACAACAGAAAAAAAAAAAAGAAATGACAGACTGAAATAAAGAAAGATACAATTGCAAAAAATTAGAAATGGAAGTGGGGTATTTTTACTGACTTGGATAAATATATAGTATTTTTATAGAATATTGCCTAGAAAATGAAATATGAGACACATTAAATAGTGTAAGATGATTCCCACATAGGTAGGAGCTAGAAATCTGGATATAAGTTACTACATAAGTGATAAAGTAGTGTTTCAAAATATAACACAGCAGAAACTATTGTCTAGGCTCACTCAGTTCATTGGTTCATTTTACCTACATTAAATGAACCAATATTAAATCTTTCAAGAAATAGGGCATTTCAGATATAGTTCAGAGTCAGAATTGCTATCATCTTGCAGGTAAAAGGATCCAATAACCACAACAAACACATTAAGAAAAAGTAATGCTTTCCTACTTAGTATATGTGTTTCTTTTTTAAGTTAACTTTGCCCCTCCCAAAAGCAAACAAACAACATGGAAAAATACAATAACAACAACAAATAATAATAATAATAATAAATTATAATAACAAAAACAAAGGGAAGAGATGCCAAATACAAGCAAAACAAATTCAATCTCCAATAAAGAGTTGTAATTAACAACAATCAATTTTTTTCAATGATGTGATATTTTCTAGCATTGGAAAAAAAAGTTATATGATTCATCATGTCTACAGAATAAGGTTTTGAAAAAAATCTAATAATGTCAATAAACACAGCAAAATTATTTGACACATTTCTGACAAAATAAATAATAGATAAAAAAATCTTTTCAAAACAAAACAAAAAAAGTTATTTAGAAAAATATCCACACTTTCCCTTAAAAACACAGATCATAATCTCTTAATTTCTTTGTATGTTCAAGACAAAAGCCTGGACACTCAACTGTTTTGTATAGTAAATTTTAGCTAGAATAGAATAAGAATTGAAATAATTCTGTGAGAAATGTTACAATATTATTGCAAATGCATAATTTTGTATGCTAAATATTCCAAGAAAACCAAAAATCTAATCACTGTATTTAGCAATAGTGATAATACAGTATTATAATCAGGATTAATGTAAAAATATAATGAGCAGTTACTGTATGGATAACCAATACTTATGTATCTATCTATGCCCTCACTAATAAAAAGCTAGGCAGTGTCTATTAGTGAGTATAAGGGATATGATTTTCAAAGTCTGTTTATGAATTAGTTACTGTGGATTTTTAAATGCATTTTTGAGTAACCTAGTGACTCCATTTAACCTTCTGAAAATGGTCTATTTCCAAAATAGCTGTCCTCATCATTATTGTGTGTTGATTCCTTATATACCACCTTATATAATATAATAAATCATATTATAAACATCTTAATGATATTAAGTGCATCTCATTGAGGTTTGGTTGAAAAAACTGGAACAATGATGAAGTCAAACATTATGTTCCTATTAAGGATTTGTGTACATTATTGAGAAATTCATCATCAGATATTTATAATTTTGTATTTGTAATGAATATTGAGTTTTTATTTATTTTTTATTTATGGGAGGACTTATTTGTGTGTGTCTGTGGTATTTCTTGTGTATGTTTGTGTGTATGTATGTGAATGTACACGGATGTGCCATGACATATCTGTGTAGGTCAGAGAGTAACTTACAGGAGTTTGTCTCTCTCTTCAACCTGTAGTTTCTGGTGAAAAATCTCTGGTACTCACGCTGGCTAGCAACCTCCTTTCCCTTTTCAGCCATCTCATTAGCCCTTTTTCATGTTATCTTTAGAAGGATATTTTAGCCCAGGTCTCCTTATCCCCTCAGAATATCCAGGCACAACTTCTTTTCAGGCTTCACTAGAAACAATAAAGCTCAGCTGGGCTGTTGGTTAGACAGAATCTCAGATGGTACAGGAGAAGTAGCCATCTCCAGAGACAGTTTTAGTGAAAAAATCTCTATTTTACTGGGAGTAATAAGGACTCTTTGGGGAGTCGGTAGAGGGTTTGGGGGTGAATACTCATTTTTGGTTTGTAAGGAGGTGCTGGGAATGACTTATCTGCATAAAGAGGAATTCAAGGTTCTTGCTAAACATGTCCTTACAAAAGGAGGGGAAGTTCAACCTTTACTCTGGTGACTAGGCTATATGAGAAATTAAGGGTGGCAGAGGTGGGTTAGTAAGGCTATGTGTACCTGGATATACAGGCCCAGAACTAGGAGGAAGCTGTCCTACTCCAGGCAGTCTCAGGATGAGATCTTTAGCATTTGATCATTCTCGACCTCTTTCTTGGTCTGTACTTGCTCTCCTGGTCCCACAGCTTTCCAGCCCTATATACATTTAAAAATTAGTAAGTTAAATTTACACGCATTTCCTTTTCATGGATAGACTTGGTTTTCTAACCAAGAAACTGTACTGAATTTAGGATCATAAAGTATACATCCTTGTTATTATCTTCTAAGAACCATATTGTTTTAATTCTTATGATAGATGGCTGGAACTTTTATGTTTTTGTATGTGGTATTGTAAGTTTTTATCTAATCCTTTTGCATGTGAAGTTTGGCTATGTTATACTTCTCTCAGCACCAATTAAAACTGTGAGCTTATTCTACTTCATGTTTTACTTATGTGTATACCTTATTCGTAATGCTACCTGGTCTGACAAGATAAAGAACAGAATACTTTGTCTTGTCCTTTGTTCCTAAGATTTGTATACTATTTTGTAAAAAAAAAAAAAGTAACTGTCATATATAATAAATGTTGGGTAAAGGAGCAAATGATCCCTTTTACATTTCTAACATAATACCCCTTGACAAGTTGAATTTTCTGAATCACATCATTTTGTGGGTAGTCCTCATTGTACTTCATATGCCTTGAATCTCTCAGCATTCTGTGGTAAATATGATTTCATGTCAACTCAATATATTTGAATTCCATTAGATCACTCACTAAAGTACATAATGTTGTAGCAAGATCTGGACATATTGAGACTATATTCAGTACTACCTTTGAATAACTCACAGTATTAAGAACTTGAGACCTAATAATGTGCATGTCTTTTGATACTATTCCACAATGTCCCGTGGGTGTTACATGAAGTGGTTGTGTGTGTGTCAGCCATGGCTAGACACCAGTAATCACTTGTTGCCTGAATTTTGGCCTGTTGCAGACTTTTGTCATACTCTCTTCTGAAAAAGAAAGTGTCTTTGATAAGTGATAAAAGCTACACTTCTCTGTGAATATAAGGAAAGGTATTGGGAATTCAGTAGAAAATTCTACTGGTAGAGAACAATGGTAGTAGTAGCTATTTCTCTACGGTACAGGATCTCACCAGCTGTGGGTAATTGGTTGCCTTTAAAGTACCAGGATTGAATTTCTTCCTAATGAACATGCCATACTTCCAATCAGACTACTATTGATTTCTTTTACTTTTAACTACTTTTTCATTTCTGATAATGAATGACACTTCAAAAAGGAAAAATAAAAGAAACCAATTTAATTTTAAGGAATGATTTGGCCAATTCCCCTCCCCTTTCTTTTTCTCAGTTTTTCTCTCATGTTTTCTCTGAGTTCACCTTAGGTCTTTTATTGATTACATACTTCCTTATTATACAATAGTACACAATTAAACACATTTTATTATTTTCCTCAAGCCTATTAATTTTACCAAAATGTCCTATGTAAGTATATCACCAGAAAACTCAATGCATACACCAAGTAACAGCTCAATGTCCGCTAAGGCAAGTTATATATTAACTTTTAAATCTCAGAAATACCTTCAAATCACAAGACATCTGGGCATAAATTTGTGATCACAGCACTAGCATGAAAACAGAAAGGCACTATAAAAATCAATTATTAATAATTTAACTTGTCTTTAACTTGTAAAATCACTTTACTAAGCTCATACAATGATTAATATTAATTACTACAATGCTTTTCAAATTGTTTTGAATATGCAATACCAATTCCTCTTGCAGCTTCCCTCTGGACTTCTTCACAGCCGAAATTCTATCTCCTAGACACTGTATGCAAATTTTCTTATACAGGCAATGTCATGAGTTCAAATCAGTGTTCCAATCAGAACATCAGTAATCCAGTGATCCCCTCATGGGGTCTAAACTCCTCTATTTATCATATATCTTCCAGTTTTCCCAATAATATTTATAGATCAAACTTTCTATTATTAGAGATCTCCCCCTCATTGGGTTTCTTACGATTCTTCCAAAATATCAGCTTTTTCTACCCAGTTATTTCTTCCTCTATCTTGTTCCTCCTCGTTCTATGAATACCCTATTCTTAGTGACCAAGGCCCCGTATTTCTTTTTATTGGTGTCTTTGTTTCTCCTAACTACTGAAATGTCAGGTCTCTCAAAAACTTTTTCCTGCTTAGAATATTTCATGATGTAGCTGAATCATTATGAAGTGGTTAAACTTTCCAAGAGAACAATTAAGGCAGAAAGCTTCCACATACATAATCCATTGTCTCATTTTGCCTGTGTTGATTGCTTGAATGGCCAGGGACAGAGCATTTTGTTCTTATAGACATCAAGGCCATTTTGTTCTCTAATA
Organism: Grammomys surdaster; assembly: GCF_004785775.1. Lineage (NCBI taxonomy): Eukaryota > Metazoa > Chordata > Mammalia > Rodentia > Muridae > Grammomys > Grammomys surdaster. Next base: position 4,082,603 of record NW_021605506.1, read on the forward strand.
AAGCCCTCAATCCTTTTTTCAGAAAATTTCACTAAAGTTGTATTTTTGGACAAATACAATATTTAAAAAGGCAAAACAAACAAGTATACAAAAAGAGCAAGGCCATATGTATATTAGAAAGCCAGAAGTGCACTATTCATCTTGATGGTGATCCCACGGCTGAAACTTTGTTATGCAGCCACATTTGCAATTATATCACACCTGAAAAGGAGACATCACAGATGAAGACTGCTGATGACACAGGGGTCGTCCAGCCTGAAAGCTGCACATTACATTGTAGGCAACTAGTGTTCCTCTTCGTCTCTGTCTGTTGAGGGCACAGAATGACAGTAACTAGTTCTGATGAAGATGTGGCCTAAGAAAATGAGATTACAATTACATTCTTGCCCAATATGTACCACCATGTAAACACTCTATATTTATAACCTAAAGACACTGTGAGCCATTTTAGAACAGAAAATGTTCTAAATCTAGAACTGCCCAGAAGATAAAGTAGGAAGGTATTGTGTGAGACTTTCCTAGAGATAAGTAACATAAATGTCTATTTACCAATGATGGAGAAACACAGCAGACCAAAAGAATGATTATAGTAGTATCTAACTTGGCAAGCCAATATTTGTGTGTGTGTGTGTGTGTGTGTGTGTGTGTGTGTGTGTGTTGAAGGGCTATTAGCAGGCACAACTGACATCAGTAGCATTACCAAACACCCAATGCGTTAAGGATGATGATACTACAAAAATGCATGTCTAGAACACTGTGCATGATATGCACAAAGTGCTGCATGGTCAGTTGAATAAAAAAAATCCCTTCCCCTAGTAGTTGTTTACTGCTTCTATAACATTGAGAATGAGCACTCTACATTGTTAGGTTCAAAAACTTTTGTTCCTTATGTTGTCAATCTTCAGAGTCTCCTGTGCTGTTCCCCCCTCTTTCAACTTAAAAACTCCCAAGCTTTAAATACCTGCTTTGAGCTAGGAATGCTAGAATCATGAGAAATGTGTTCCATAACAGATCTGTATTTGATCTAACCACAGTGGGACTAAGCCACCTCCTGGAGACCTGAATGAATATAGGACAAGTCTCAATTCACAAAGCCTACTACCATTACTACTAAGCAACATGGAGATGGACCTGAGGCATTATTTTCCTTTTTAAGCTTATGAAGTAGCCTAATCAGGAAGTTCAAGTATCTCATTTATAAAGCACTTGAGAAAAAAAAAACACAACTTCTTCTCTAACTTTGTATTACCTCAAAGATTCTAAATTGACAGAATTTTCAACAGACTTAAATCTTGTATGTTTTATGATCAGTCACAAGGTTTATTCACCTGATTACTAGACTATCAAAAAGTATATGTAACTTCTGGTTTGCACCTGTGCACAGTATGAGCCTGTGCTCTGGATCTCCACCCATTCAGCCCACACCCAGATGAAGCTTGATTTCCACAAGGTGTCCTAACACATCCGGGATCACAGATGAGACCCAAAACCCTGCCCTAATACCTGGCATAACTGAGACCCACTGGACCCTGTGAGGCAAAGATGTAGAGAACCCACACAACCAGAGACACCTTATTCTTTCTGGATTGCACCTGATATCAGAGTGGAAACTGTGATCTGGATCCCCACCCACTTAGCCCACACCCAGATTCAGCTTGAACCCCAGCTGTCCTAACACATCAAGGACCAAAGGATCACAGGATTACTGACTCATAGAAGAGATAGGATCCAGACAGCGACATCAAGGCCATTTAACGCTGGAGATAATCCGATGGTGAGAGGCAAGCTGAAGGATATAAGCAACAGAAACTAATACTACCTTGCAACATCACAACTCAGTTTTTCCACCACAGTAAGCCCTAAATACCCCAAGATAACTGAAAGTCAAAATTCAGATCTAAAATCCCATATCATGAAGATGACAGAGGACTTTAAGAAGGACATAAATAACTCCCTTAAAGAATAACAGGAGAAAACAGGTAAATAAGTAGAAGCCCATAAAGAAGAAACACATAAATCTCTTGAAATATAGAAAAATGCAATCTCAAACAAGTGAAGGAATTGAAGGAAACCATCCATGATCTAAAAATGGAAATAGACACATTAAAGAAAACACAAAGAAAGACATCCCTACAGATGAAAAACCTAGGAAAGAAATCAGGTGTTACATATGAAAGCATTACCAACTGAATACAAGAGATAAACAGAGAATCTCAGGTGTCGAAGATATTATAGAAGACATTGACACAACAGTCAAAGAAAATATGAAAAGCAAAAATGTCCTAACTCAAAACATTCAAGAAATCCAGGACAAAATGAAAGGACCAAATCTAAGAATAATAGGTATAGAAGACAGTGAAGATTCCCAACTCAAATGGCCAAAAAAGATTATTAAAACAACAACAACAACAACAACAAACCTTACAGGAGAAAACTTTCATAGCCTAAAGAAAGAGATGCTCATAAACATACAAGAAACCTACAAAAAACTACAGATGGAACCGGAAAAGAAATTCATACCTGTCACATAATAATAAATAATAATAATAATCCCAAATTAACAGAACAAAGAAAGAATATTCAAAGCAGTAAGCGAAAATGTGAAGTAACATGTAAAGGACTTATCAGAATTATGCCAGATATCGTAAGAGAGACTATGAAAGATAGAAGATCCTGGGCATATGTTATAAATACCCTAAGAGAACAAAAATGCCAGCCTGGGCTACTATAGCCAGCAAAACTCTCAATTACCATAAATGGAGAAACCAAGTTATTCCATGACAAAAACAAATTTAAACAATATATTTCCACTAATCCATTCTTACAGAGGATAATTGATGGAAAACTTCAATTCAAGAAGGGAAACTATACCCAAGAAAATACAAAATAATAATTTTCTCATAAAAAATCCCAAAGAAGAGAACCACACAAGCATAAAAGTTTACCTCTAACAAGAAAAAAAAATAATAGGAGCAACAATCATTGGTCCTTTTTACTTCTCAATATCAATGAACTCAATTCCCTAATAAAAAGACATTGGCTAATAGACTGGATAAGTGAAACAGGAACAAGCATTTTGCTACATACAAGGAAAAAACTCAGTGAAAAAGATAGGCACTTCCTCAGAGTAAATGGATGGAAAAAAATTTTCTAAGCAAATGGTCCCAAGAAACAAGCTGGACTAGCCACTCTAATATCAAATAATATAGATGTTCTACCAAAAGTTATCAAAAAAGATGGTAAAGAACACTTCATACTCATCAAAGAAAAAATCCATCAAGAAGAACTCTAAATCCTGAACATCTATGCTCTAAATGAAAGAACACCCACTTTTGTAAAAGAAACCTTACTGAAGTTCAAATCACACATTGAACCTCAGATAATAATAGTAGGAGATTTCAACACTCCACTCAAGCCAATGGAAAGATCATGGAAACAGAAGCTAAAGAGAGACATAGTGAAACTAGTAGAAGTTATGAAACAAATGGTTTAAACAAATGTCTACAGTTAATTTCATCCAAAAATGATAAATATACTTTCTCAGCACCTCATGGTGTCTTCTCAAATTATCTATCATATAATCAGACACAAAACAAACTTCAAAACATACAAGAACATTGAACTAAATTCATTTATTTTATTGGGCCACCAGTAATAACAAAAACAACAGAAAGCCCACATACATATGGAAGTTAACAACTATCTTCTCAATGATAAGTTGATCAGGAAAGAAATAAAAAATAAAATAATTTTTAGAGTTTAATGGAAATGAAGGCACAAAATACTTAAACGTATGGGACACAATGAAAGCAGTTCTAAGAGGAAAACTCATACTGCTGAGTGCTTCCATAGCAAAATCGGAGAGATCATATACTAGCAGCTTAATAGCATGTCTGAAATCTCCAAATCAAAAAGAAGCAAAAACACCCAAGAGGAATAGACAGCAGGGAATAATCAAACTCAGGGCTGAAATCAATCAAGAAGAAAAAAAGAGAACTTTACAAAAAAGCAACAAATTAATGTTCTTTGAGAAAATCAACAAGATAGATTAAAATTCTTAGACAAACTAACTGGAGCGCCCAGAAACAGAATCAAAGTTAACATAATCAGGAAGGAAAAGGGAGACAAAACAACAGAAACTGAGGAAATTTTTAAAAAATCATCAGATCCTACTACTAAAGAAAAAAATGGAAAAATCTAGATGAAATGCATGATTTTCTAGGCAGACATCAAGTAGCAAAGTTAGATCAGGATCAAATAAACCATCTAAACAGTCTCAAAAACCCTAAAGAAATAGAATCAGTCATTACAAGTTTCCCAACCAAAAAATATAAATAAATAAAACCCAGAACCAGATGGCTTTAGTGAAGAATTCTATCAGACCTTAAAGAAGACCTAAAACCAATACTTCTTAACCTATTTCACATAATAGAAACAGAAGGAACAATACCCAATTCTTTCTATGAAGCCACAGTTACACTGATACCACACAAAGACCCAATGAAGAAAGAAAACTTCAGACCAATTTCCCTTATGAATATCAATGCAAAATACTCAATAAAGTTCTCACAAACTGAATCTAAGAACATATCAAAATGGTCTTTCACTATGATAAATAGGCTTCAACCCAGTAATGCAGGGATGGTTCAATATACAGAAATTCATCAATGTAATCCACTTATAAATGAACTCAAAGGGGAAAAAAAAACATAATTATCTCATGTGAAGCTGAAAAAGCCTTTGACAAAATACCATGCCCCTTCATGCTAAAAGACTTGGAATGATCAGAAATTCAAGGTACATACCTAAATAAGCAATATACAGCAAAGCAATAGCCAACATTAATCTTAATGTAGAGAAAATCAAAGCAATCCCATCAAAATCAGGTCAGGACATGGCTTCCCACTCTCCCTCTATCTATTCAATAAAGTACTTGTATTCTTTCTAGAGCAATTAGACAACAAAAGGAGATCTAAAGGGTACAAATTGGGAAGGAAGATGTCAAAATATTACCTTTTGGAGATGATATAATAGTATACATAGTCAACCTCAAAAAATCAGCCAGAGAACTCCTACAACTGATAAACAGCAAAGGGGCTTGATATAAAGTTAACTTTTAGAAATCAGTAATCTTCCTCCAATCAAAGGGTAAATGGGCTGAGAAAGAAATTAGGGAAATGCCCTCTTCACAATAGTCACAAATAATATAAAACATCTTGATGTGACCCTAACCAAGGAAGTGAAAGACATCTAATAGAGGGCTAATATCCAAAATATACAAAAAACTTAAGAAGTTAGATTCAGAGAATCAAATAACCCTATTAAAAAACGGGATACTGAGCTAATCAAAGAATTCTCAACTGAGGACTCTCAAATGGTTTAGAAGCACTTAAAGAAATTTTCAAACATCCTTAGTTATCAGGGAAATGCAAATCAAACCAACCCTGAAATTCTAACTCACACCAATCAGAATAGTTAAGATCAACAACTCAGGTGACAGCAGATGCTGACTAGGAACTTTCCTACATTGTTGGTGGGATTGAAAGCTGGTACAATCACTCAGGAAATCAGTGTGGCAATTCCTGCAAAATTTGGAAATAGACCTTAAAATCCAGCTAACGCTGGGCAGTGGTGGCGCATGCCTTTAATCCCTGCACTTGGGAGGCAGAGGCAAGTGGATTTCTGAGTTTGAGGCCAGCCTGGTCTACAGAGTGAGTTCGAGGACAGCCAGGCTATACAGAGAAACCCTGTCTCAAAAAACAAACAAAAACAAAACAAAACAAACAAAACAACAACAAAAAGACCCAGCTATACCACTACTGGGCATATACCCAAAATCTTCCCCAACATATAACAAAGATACATGGACCATCATGATTATAACAGCCTTATTTATAATAGCCAGAAGATGGGAAACAACCCTGATGTCCCTCAACAGAATAATGGATGCAGAAAATGTGGTACATTTTACAATGTAATACTACATGACTACTAAAAACAAGGACTTCATGAAATTCTCAGAGAAATGAATGGAACTAGAAAATATCATCTTTAGTGAGGTAAACCAGACAGAAAAGAACTCACATGGTGTGTACTCGCTGATAAGTGGATTTTAGCCCAAAACCTCACAATGCCCATAATACAATCCACAGACCATATGGAGGTTTAGAGGAAGGAAGACAAGGGTGTAGATGCTTTAGTCCTGCATAAAGCAGGTAACAGGATGATCACAGGAGGGGGAGGGAAAAGAGACTAGATTTAATTACTGGAAGGAACAGGAGAGAGGTAGAGAGGGTCAGGAAATTTAAAAAAACTTATGTAACACTGGGGGATGAGGAACTAGGGGTAAACACTAGAAGGTCCCAGACACCAGGGAAGTGAGAAACTCCCAGGACCCAACAGGGGTGACTATAGTTTAAATGCACAGTGAAGGTGAATTAGAACCTGTAGAGACCACCTCCCGTAGATAGGCAATGCCCCCTAGTCAAGGGATGGGGTCATCTACCAATCTCAAAGTATTTATCCCAGAAATGTTCCTGTCCAAAAAACAAACAAACAGGAACTGAGACTGAAGGAGGGGCCATCCAAGACCACCCAACCTTGGGATTCACCCTGTCTGCAGACAACAAACCCCGATATTGCTGTTGTTGCCAAGAAGTACTTCCTGACAGGAATTTCGTGTGGCTGTTCCCTGGGAAGTTCTGCCAGCACGTGACCAACATAGATGCTGATGCTCCTAGTCAACTGTCAGACTGAGCTCAGGGACTTGGGTGGGGAAGCTGGTGGAAGGATTGGGGGAGCAGAGCAGCAGAGCGGGATTGCAATCTTATAGGAAGAGCAATGTTGGCTGGCAGAACCAAGCAGTATTCCTAGGGGCTAGACCACCAACCAAGGAGAATACACGGAAGGATCCATTTCTCCAGGTACACATGTAGCAGAGGATAGCCTTGTCTGACATTAAAGGGAGGGGAGGTCCTTGGTCCTGTGGAAGTTTGATGTCGTAGTGTAGGGGGATGCTGGAGTGGTGGGGCAGGATTGGGTTGGTGGGTTGGGGAGCACACTCATAGAGGCAAAATGGAGGGGGGAAAGGATTGATGGAATTGGGGGATTGTGGAGGAGTAACCAAGAAGTTTATCATTTGAGATCTGAAGGAATGGAGGGATAAATAAAAAAATAATGAAAAAAGAAAAATAAATATTATAAGTGTAGGAGAAAAATCAAAATTGTGTAAGTGTGTATATGTGTGTGTTTGTGTGTGTGTGTGTGTGTGTGTGTGTGTGTAAACATGAATACACACATGAAAAAATAACAGGGCTTATGTAACAACATGTTAGTATTGAATATATGTCATGAAACTATAACGGGAAAGATAACAGGGAAAATGATAATTGAGAGAGGAGGAAATTAAATATTTGTAACTTAGAAGTAAAAAGAACCACTGGAGGGAATGAGTGGCTGAGACCTAAGGGATAGGATAAAAGAATGGGTGAGGAAGAAGTACATAAAATATTTTTTTCCAATATTTTCAAATATCACAACACATATAAAAATGCCACAATGAAATTTATTACTTTGTATGCTAATTAATGACAAAACAATTTAAAAAGAAATTTGAAAAAAGCATACCTTAAACGAAGGCTAGTAGAACAGTTCTTAGGCATTTGTACCAAGATGAAGTGGTTGGACAAGAAGGTGAGTATCAGAGGTAACTCCTAGTCTTTCCTGTGCTTGAACAAATACATTCCTTTCATTTTACCTACTGTACAGGCACAAAAAAATCTGTAAAACATTTTAATATCTAATAAATCACAAAAAAATGAAATAGGAATTTATTTTATTAATCAGAGAGCCTTGTAAGAAAATGTTTTTCTTCAGATTGCTCCAAAAAAAGGAAATTGGTAAGAGGCTGAAAATTATTATGTGATAATGAACAAGATAAAATTATGTGTTCACATGATTTTGAAAAGGGATAGAGCCTTTTTGAATGTGTAGCATTGGTTACTATGCTTTCTCTCCTCATGCTATTTTCCTAAGTGCTACTGCTTGTTGGCTAAGGATTACTTATGGCAATGCACTGTAAGTGTTTGGTACTCACTGAAAGAAGTTGGATCCAGATCTTTTAATTACTAAACTATATGATATTTAGTTTAATTGAAATAATATAGTCATATCCCAGCACAAAAATGTGCTACTTAAATAATATATATGTTAGTATTATATGTATAAAAGCATATGTTATGAGTACATATATGTAAATTTGATATAATAAACATGTTGGATGAATGAAAGCTTTGAGTTTGTGGGAATGTGGATTTGTTCATTTTAACTTTCTAATGAGATTGATGTCTGCTAAACAGTTATCCTCCTTTCTCAAAATCTGATATAGAATCACAGAATACATTATAGCTCTGCAAATTTAATGTAACCCATCTGGCAACCTAATTTTAATATTTATTATTTGGTCATTTCATGTATATATATAATGTCTAGATATCTCTCACCCTTCTAGAACCTCTCCCACATCTCCTTTCCAGCTTCATGTTTTCTACTGTATTATTTTTTTTAAAAAATGCATATTTCTACAAGTATAAACATGGGTACTGGGCCATTAAATACTAGAGAACTAGAGTATACGTCTACTAAATATCAAGTATATAGGGACATATGGTAAAAAATAACCACATGGATGTAGAGCCATCAACTGCTTGAGCACATGGGTGTAGGGCATCCAGTACTGAGCATTTGGGTTTAGAGCCAACCACTATGACAGCACATTGGTGTAGAGCTGGGCACTGCCTAACTTAATAGGAAACATATCTAGGCAGGTTAGTTTTATTTCAACCTGACACAAGCTAGAATCAAGAGAAACCATCAATTAAGAATTGTCTCCACATCCAGTGTCCTCCTCTGGAATGTCTAAAGATAGCTACAGTATACTCATATATATATAAAATAAATAAATAGTTCTTAGAATACAAACAAAGAAAAAATTTCCCCAAAATGCAAATCAAAACAACTCAGAGATTCTATTTTATATCCTTCAGAATAGCTAAGATTAAAAAACTGAAGTGATACCACATACTGGAGAGGATGTAGAGCAAAAGGAACACTGTTCTGTTGCTCGTGGGAAAGTAAACTTGCACAACCTCTTTGGAAATCAATACGGCAGTTTTCCAGAAAAATAAGAATAGTGCTGCCACAAACCCCAGCTATACCACTTTCATGCATATGCCTAAAAGATGCCCCACTATACCACAGGGACACTTTCTTAATTACGACCATAGCACCTTTATTCATAATAGCCAGAAACTGGAAACATCCTATATGTCTCTCAACTGAAAAACTGATAAAGAAATGTAGTATTTCTATCTAATGGAATACTATTCATTCATCAAAGACAAAGATATCATAAATTCTGCAATCAAATGGATGTAATTTGAGAATATTTTCCCTAATCCAAGTCCAAAATAATATGCATGGTATATACTGATTCATAAGTAGATATTAGCCATAAAGGATAGGATACTCATGCTACACTCCACAGACCCAAAGAAGCTAAATAAAAGGAAAGTCCAAGTACAGATGCTTGAAATTAATTTAAAAGGAGTAATAAAATAGTCATAGAAGGCAGATGGAAGGAGGGAACTGGGTGGGAGAGAAGATGGAAGAGGAATAGGGGTGAGTTAGGATGAGGTGTGCAGAGATACAAGATAGAGGACCAGAAGGCCAGAGGGCCAGGGGGCCAGGAGAATGACTGGAAATCTCCATGTGATAGGAGTATAGTAGTATCTCAAGGATATACCAGAGATATGAGACAGGAGACTCCTAGGAATCAGTGGGGGTAATCTTAGCTGAGAGGCACAGCAGTGGGTGTATATGGAACCTAAAGAGGTGACTTTCTGTAGCCAGTCAGGAACAATACTACAACAATAAGGATAGTATCCCATTGCCAAAACTTTTGACCAAAAATTTGTCCTGCCTGAAAGAAATGCAAGAAGAAAGTTAGAGCAAAGACTAAGAGAATTCCAAACCAATAACCTGTCCAACTTGAGTCACATTCTATGGGCAAGAACCAATCCAAGACAATATTAGTGATATGCGTGCAGGCAGGAGTCTAGTATAACTGGTCCTCTGAGAGGGTCTACCAAACAGCTCACTGAAACAGATATGGAGACCCACTGCTAAACATTGGATTAAAGAGTTGGGAGAAATATTGGGCTCCCCAATAGGAATAGGAACTCCAGAGGAAGACGAATAGGGTCAACTAACCTGGACCATTAGGGGCTCTCAAAATCTGAACCACCAATGAAATATCATACACAGGCCAGGCTTAAACCCAACTGCCCACATTTGCAGCAGATGTGCAGCTCACTCTTCATGGGGATCCACCCAAAACTAATTCTGTTGCTTGTGAATGGAATATGTTCCCCTATTAGTGCTTCTTTGTCTAGCTACAATGGGAGAGAATGCACCTAGCCTTGTAGAGACTTGTGGCACACTGGGGGGATTCTAGGAAATGTGCTCCACCCTCTCTAAAGAGAGGAAGAAAGAAATTGGGGAGGGAGGGACTGGTAGAAAGGGGACAGGGAGTAGGGCCAGCTATCAGGATATAAAGTAAATAATAATAATAATAATAATAATAATAATAACAAAGAAAGCCTCTTTAAATTGTTTTATGGGAAAATCTGTACTGCATCTTCTAAATAGATAATTGTTGATTTATCTTGGAAGGTCCAGATCATTCTGGTGTGTGGTACACTCCTGTTGTAGTGGTCCTGGTTACTATGAGAAAGACACAAAGATCATCCCAGTTAATCACACTTCAGCATGGCCTATGTTTCACTTCTTACCTCCCAAGTTTCTGCCTTCCCTGGAAAATGAACTACAATCAGGAAGATAAATTAATTCTTTTTCTTCTTGATTTTATTTTGTTGTCTTTTTTTTTTGGTTTTCTGTTGTTTTGGTTTGTTTTTTTTTTTTGGCAGTAGAAACCCTAACTGATGAAGAAAATTGCATCTCCAGCTTCCTTAAGCTATCATTTGTAAATACCCGTTTATATCTTGGGATTTCCTACCCCATCTCTGCTATAATGTTGACTGGCTTGGTCTTACTTGGGTTATGTGCAGACAAACACTGATCCTCACTAACCAGAGAGCTTAGTCAAATTAGAACAATCCACTTCAGTGAGACACCTTGACTAAAAAAATAATAGGTAGGATGTATCTGAAGAATGACAACTGAAGTTGTCCACTAGTCTGTATTCACATGAACGTGTACCTTGTCCAATACACACAATGAAGAAAACATAAAAAAATTACCAAAAAATGCAAAATATTCATACTAGATCAAGGATACTGAAGAAATTTTATCCACTATGTTTTTTGGACTTAATACCATAAACAATTTAACACATTACATTTTAAAAATCTACTTATAATTAATCATACTCTTCTTAATTGTAGAAGTATATATACCTAGTGCAAATTGTGTAACAAGAGTGTCCTATGTAAATTTTTCAAGGAGATAATTGAATCATTCTACTCTCTGAATTCACATCTCCTGATACACATATGAACTATGTGTGAGTTCTTTTTATGCTTTTAGTATAATTTTTATTTGAACTGGGGACGATTTGAAATGCTTTTTTTTCATATTATTAATAGGCAGCTTCAATACAGTGCATATGAACAGGAACACAATCCAAGATGTCAAGGCATGTGACTCTCAGATAATAATTTAATGTTCTAGAACTTACACAATTTTCTTTCTAGGTCTGTAACCTGTTTCTAGTTTAATCAACCAAGTTTTAAGTGATGCTCTTGTTAAGCCTTGGTATTTCAAAAATTAGGAAGCAGCTCTGGAAATACAGAGCTAAAGTGAAAAACCTAATGTTAGACTGAGCATTATTCTCAGACACACATTGTCAATGTCCTCAGAGTCTTTCTTTTGAGACTGAATTGTATTTCATAACTTTGTAAGTGTGAGGAGGTAGAGAACACATGCTTCCAACTATAGATCCCACAAACTTAGGATAATTATGCAGAACTAATAAGAGAGAAATAAAACATACATATGTTCATCCTAAAGAAATTAATAAAACCCATGTACCTAAAAATTTGTCAAACTACCCATACTGCACACATATACACAAAATTATTGATGTCTAGTGAGTAGCCACTAAGCTTTACAAGTATTTGTATCCTGGATCAAAGGAACTGGACCAGAGTCACATGAACTTTACAGAAACAAAGGGTTTCTAAAGAAATAATACACTTTCAGAGAGGAGGAGTAATAGAGCAGGGAGAAAGATTAAAAAGAAGTTCAGTGGTGCCTGGATCAAAGGGTCTTTAGTATAATAAAAGCTCTTTGACATATTTACACAGTACATGCCTTTTTCATTCACATCTTTTTATATATTAGACTTTGTTTTCTGATGTTTGGGTGTTTTCTAGCCTTTTTTTTTTCAAAACTGGCTAGTTTCTGGAATTCTAATTACTTATATTACTTATACTATGTACCATTGCAAGTGTTTTCACAATTTTAATTGTTTGTGCATGTTTTCATGTTTAATTTTTGCTTATTTCAGTAGAAAAAGTATTATAATTATTTTTGCCCAATAATATTCTCTGTAGTGTAGTGTATTGATAATCCCCACCAAGGAAAATTTAGTTTCTATAAAGTTATGTGCTTCTTCATGCAATGAGCTATAGCATTATTTTTTTCTTTTATATTGCTATAATTTTCTTTTACCTATTTGCAGAATACAGAAAAATAGCTATCACTGATAAAAATGGGAGTGAAATATGTAACCACTTTTGAAAGCAGCTTGAACTATATGGTGGTTTCAGTATGCTTGGCCCAGGGAGTGACAATAATTGTAAGTCTGGCCTTGTTGAAGTAGGTATGTCTTTGTTGGAGGAAGTGTGTCAATATGGGTCTGGGCCTTATAAACCTTGTCCTAGCTGCCTGGAAGCGATTCTTCTCCTATAGGCTTTCAGATGAAGATGTAGGACATACATCCTGTACTACGCCTGCCTGGACAGTGACATGTTCTGACTTTCATGATAATGGACCAAACCTCTAAACCTCTAAGCCAGGCCCAATTAATTTGTGTCCTTTTCAGAATTGCCTTGGTAATAGTGTCTGTTCAAAGGAGTAAAATCCAAACTAAGAGAGAAGTTGGTACAAGGGACTGGGTACTGTTGTGATAGGTCTGATCATGTTTTTATTTGGAGGAAAGAGGATTTGGGGACATTGGACTTAGAAAATAGTGTTATAATTTCAGTGTGGATTAATGGGCCATCTTAGTAGGAACATGGGAGATTTTGTTTCTGAGGGTGACTTGAAATGTGAAGATGTGACAAATGGTTTTATTGGAGAAGAATTTCAGTACGTGGCCTAGACACTATTTTATGTGGTATTTTGGTGAAGACTGTGACTGCTTTTTGTTCTTCTCTGAAGTGTGTACTTGAGGCTAAGGTAAAGAGATTTATATTAATTGCATTTACAAAGGTAGTCTCAACAAAATCCAACAGAGACTATGTTCTCTGGTTTATATTTAGGAAAGAGTTTAATGAAAAAGAGCAAGACAAGAGAGAAAAAAATATAAAATGTATGTTTCAAGTAGTAAATGTGCACCAACAAGTGAAATCGAACTGAATCCAACGTTCAAAGAGATAAACAAATTAAAGGAGTGGTGATACTGGGGCAAGATAGCACCCAGCTAGCATTAGGTCCAGTATTGAGGGGACATAGCCATAAACATCTCTGACTTCAAGGTCTATCAGCCAGTTCCAGTACAGCCAATCTTAGTGAGCAAAGAAGTTGGAAAACAGAAAGCTGGTGATAATAAAAATGGACATCATGTTCCAGCTCCAGCATGTAGTAGAACCTGGCAACTTCAGCCATGTGTCTCTGGTTTTAGAGTCAAAAATAGAAGGGATAACTGGGACAGTTGATGGAGGTTGGCTAGCTGTTTAAATGTGATTAAGAAGAGACCAGTATCACTGAGTTGAAGTCTTGGAAGTCTTTCCTAAGAGCACAAAGAAGTTGTGTTCCAGAGATAGCCAAAGATGTAACTCATGCTGCAGCTGGACTTAGTACTGTGTAAGAATCACCCAGGAAGTACCTGTTTTGAAGTTATGAAAAGGTCATGGTGAATACCTGATGTATTTCACTGTGAGAGACCAGGTATATTATTAGTGAAGGCACAGCTTCAGTTGCAGTTGATAGCCCAAGATGGAAAGGGTCACACAAAGAAGTTGAGATTGACAACATAAAGAGTATCTATGAGAAGCTATTGGGAAAGCCTAGTTGCAGCAGCAGACACTAGTGTATTGGTAATGCTGCTACCACAGAATGATCACCAAGAAGAAGTGGAGTAGAGTCAACTGTAGCCTAGAGTACTACAGAGGCCAATGCTGGACATGTGACCCAAGCCCTTTGAAGGGGCCTAGAAGTTCATGTGTGGATTGCAGACATAGGAACAAGAGGCTGTAACATTGAAGTTGCCTTGAAAACTACAAGGTGTCCAAGATGTCAGAGTTGTGGAATATCTGCTGAGGAAAGCTGCTAACAGGGAGAGGAAACAGCCCAGGGGAAAGAAGTGTATTGTGCTCAGCAAAGATTAAAAAGTGGTTGGAGATCTAAAGACTGCTTTAACATTGGACATAAAAATTTAGTTTCAAATTTGCCCAGCTGGGTTTTTGTCTTGCTTTGGGTCATACAATTAAGAGATTGGATGAATCTTGGAGGAGACTTTTTTTTTAATAATTTATTTATTTTTTTCAAATCGTAATTCATTCACACAGGAGTTATAAACACAGAAAGGCAGAATGTGGGGAAGGGGATGACACTGGAGAGTGGGTGTTCAGGGGGAATATAGATTTCTTTCAGAACAGGGTATTGGCTGGGTGAAGGTTCAGGGGACAGATCACTACAACTCTGCCTATGATTCACTTATCCTTATCTATGTTGGTATTGTCTGCCAAGGCTACCTATTTACAAGGTAAATTTCCACAAAAGCTGCCTGTTTACAATAGCTTATAGCCATCTGTTTCAATGTTTTTCCACAGAGACCCAAGACTGAACTTTAGACTTTTAACATTGTTGTGGCTGTTATAGACTATGGGAAAATTTGAAGTTGGCCTAAATGTATTTTGCATTATGGTATGGTTTTGTAAGGACCCCTTAGACTCAAATGTTTGAAGAAGCCTATTGCGAACCAGGAGTGTAATCTGGTGGTTTGAATATGATTGGCACAGGGAGTGGCACTATTTGGAGTTATGGAGCTGTGTAAGTAGGTGTGGTCTTCTGTCATTGTAGGCCTGGACTGTAAGACCCTCATTCTAGGTACCTGGAAGCCAGTCATTTCCTGTATTCTGCTCCTCCTGCACCATGCTTGTCTGGATTCTGCCATGCTCCCACCTTGATGATAATGAACTGAATCCCTTAAACTGTAAGCCAGCCCCAATTATATGTCTTCCTTTTAAGAGATCCCAAGACCTGACATTATTACTGAGGCTGTGGAGCGCTCACAAAAAAGGGACCTATCATGACTGCCCTCCAAAAGACCCAACAAGCAGCTGAAATAGTCTGATGTAGATATTTGAACCCAATCAATTAACTAAAGCTACTGACTCCTGTGTGTAATTCATGGCTGAATTAGGGAAATGCTGGAAGAAGCTGAGGAGTAGGGCAACCCTGTAGGAGGATCAGCAGTTTAGTTAACCTGGACCCCTGAGATCTCTCAAACACTGGACCACAAACCAGGCAGCATACATCAGCTGATATGAGACCCCCAAACCATATACAGCAGAGGACTGCCGGGTCTGGGTTTAGTCAAAGAAGATGCACCTAACCCTCAAGAGACTGGATGCCCCAGGGAGTTTAGAGGTCTGGTGGGGTGGGGAGGAGGAGGAGGAGGAGACATCGTAATGGAGACAGGGGGTGAGGAGGTGGTATGAGATGTGGAATAGTCAGACCAGGAGGTAAATAAAATTTAGAATTTAAAATAAATATATAAATAAATTTAAAAAAAAGAGTTGCCTTGGTTATGGTGTCTGTTCCTAGCAATTAAACCCTAATTAAGAAGACACAATGTTTTTTAAAAAGCTCACCATTGCTTTACTGAGATATTCAGTAATAACACTTTCACATAATTAACCAAATAATTTGAAAACTTATGTCCATATAAAAATTTACACACATTATTTTTGAGAATTTTGTTTTAAAATTTCTACAACTCAAGGAAATCAATGAGTTTTTCTTATGTGGCTAGAAAAGTAAATCTTTTCAGTGCAATACTATGCAGAGATAGTAATAAGTGACTCTATGAACCTAGAATTTAGACAATCCTGAGCAGAAATAAACAAGACAATTTACTTATTATAGGAACACACTTGATTAAAAGGCTGAGTAATTAGATGGCCAAGAAACACTAGGGAGAATCAGATTCTGAGAATAATGCAAGGAGTGTTAGAAATGAGGAAGTTGCTGTCCACAGTAGTTTATTAGTTTACTAAGTCAAAATTCACTATCTGTAGCTTTGAGATTAAACACACTAACAAGTAAATAGGATACATAGGAAGTCAGATTGTTCCACAAATTGTGAGATTATGCATAAACAAGAAGATAAGAAAAGAATGTGCAACATATTCCAGGTGGAATTGTGAGTATAATGTAGAAATATACATACTGTGAACAAAGTTTCCAAAACAATATCCCATCAATGATCTAAAAGAATGATGAGTTACTGATAAGAACTTTAGTAGTAATCTTTGGAAGGATGATATAATGAAAGTCCAGATCCAAATTATAACTTATGAGTTACCTTTAACCTTTAGCCAATGCTTGTCTACCACTGTATCTGACCTTTTTGTGACTCTCGGAGTAAAGATGTTTGAAACTATGAATGGAACAGACCATCATCTCATTGGAACTAAAAGGCTATACATGTCAACAGATAACATTAAAAGATGATATCTCAGGTTTCTTCACTTTCTGTAACCAACTATCTGATATTTCCACCAATGTGTTTGAAAGGTATCCTGATTTTTGACTACACTTTTATTATAAAACTTTATCAAAATGCTATCACAATGGAACATTTTTGGTAACTTGAATATGCATGGCCACTTACGTTATGCTTCAGAATAAACTATTCTTACCTCCATATATAAAGTCATCATATACTCCAAGATTCTGTGATTATGGTTCAACATAAATCGTCACTTTACTTTAAGAGATTTTAAAAATTAGATTGCTTTGCTCTGAAGCATAAGTTTTCAATAAAAACATTTTTTTTTAATACTTCATGCATACTGAAATCATAATAGACCACTACGTTAATAGTTTAAGGATGCATCAAATGTTTTTTGTAGACTACAAACACCATGGAAATCTAGGGAACACAATAAAATAAGAGACATAACAAACGTCTTGAACAATCACGGTGAATATGAAGACTGACTATGGGACTGGATTCAGGACCATGAAATGAATATACAGTAAAATAATTCTGAGGAGACAAGGTCTGTGTGGTGACAGAAAACAACTTATCATTACTCCCTAACCACTGTGCCAAGTGTCCTGTGACATGCAGAGAGCTCCCAGCCCAGCTTTAGAATTTGGCTGACCTCAGAATTTCCATAACTGTATCTCACCTCTAAAATGAATGACTGTTTAAAAACCATAGTTGATAAATATTGTTCCACAATCCTGGAAAAATTATTAACTTACTAAGTTCATACTTTAATCAGCAAAATGGAAATTATTTTTTAGTGCTTATAAGATGGTAAGAAAAAATAGATATCTCTAAAAATGGCTTTCAAATTATAGTGGAAGCAAATGTTACTAATAGTAATAAAACATGAAACCTGCTGTCTACCAGGACACTGGTGTCAGCAATAGTGCCCACAGACATCTTGTCTAGGTGAGAGCTTTCATGTAGCATATGTACAATTTTGTGTCTGTGGAGATTTGTATTTAACAGAACAATAGACATCAAACATATTATAAACAGAAAATGTAATCCAGATTCACTCAGAAAATAGCAACATAGTATTTCTTTCTCTATGTATATGTGTATGTGTATGTATATGTTATGAAGTCATCTTACATATCATGAAAATATTCTGTCAGAAAATACATAATTCCATTTGCAACTTGAAGTACTATGGCATGGGAAACAGTTCAGTCTGTGCTGTATTTTACAGATGACACCACAGACAACAATGCCTAGCTCCACACTGCAGATCATAAACAGCTTTCATCAATGATTTGCAGTGGGAAGGGATTTTGGTATAGCTATTCTCTTCAGGCAAAAGAAGTGTTATAGGAAAGAAGAAGAGGAGAAGAAGAAGGAAGAAGAGGAGGAGGAAGAAGAGGAAGAGGAAGAAGGAGAGGAAGAGGAACAAGAAGAAGAAGCCTTGAATTTTAGAGTTTCTTATAGGGCCAATCTGAATATTATGCACTTGAATTCACCATTACAAAGCGATTTCAAGTTTCCTGTTCTGATATCATTGTAAAGATTCATAGCAATGCATACCCATAACACAGCAAAGTGCTAGAGCCAGCCAGTAGAAAAACATGTGTCAGGGAAGAAAAGAACTTCCCCCAGAAGCTCTCTACCATACCACTAGGACACATTCTCCACTATGTTCTTATCAGCCTTAGTCACAATAAATAGAAACTGAAATCAATCCAGGTGTTCCGTAATTCAAAAATGGCTATGGAAAATGGCTACAGAGAATGTTGTTCATTTACACAATGGAATACTATTCAGCTATTGAGAACAAGGGCATCATTAATTTGCAGGCAAATGGATGGAACTAGAAAATATCATCCTCATTGAGGTTACCCAGGCCCAAAAAGACATGCACAGCATGTTCTCACTGATAAGTGGATATTGAACGTGAAGTCTAGAATGACTAGGATATAACCCATGGACCTTAAGAAGTTTAACAAGAAGGAAGGCCCAAGTGAGGATGCTTCAATTCCGTGTAGAAGGTAGAACAAAATAATCAGAAGATGTAGTGGGAGGGTCCTGGGTGGGGGAAGGGAAAGGAAAAGAGGGGCAGGATCAGGTATGGGGGTGAGACAGGAGAGAAGC
Organism: Grammomys surdaster; assembly: GCF_004785775.1. Classification (NCBI taxonomy): domain Eukaryota; kingdom Metazoa; phylum Chordata; class Mammalia; order Rodentia; family Muridae; genus Grammomys; species Grammomys surdaster. The sequence goes on from NW_021605506.1 coordinate 4,101,714, forward strand.
TCAGAGAACCAGGAAAATTAATCGAAATATGCAGCTGGGTGTGTGGGGGTCAGGGCAAACTCTAGAAAGTCCTAAAGACCTTGGATGTGAGAGTCTCCCAGGACTCAATGAGGTGATCTTAGAGAAAATTCCCAACAGTGGAGAGATGGAACCTTAAAAGACTACCTCTAGTAGATTGCCAAGTCAGTGATGCTGGTAAGCAACACATCTTTAAAATTTTTGAGCCAGAATTGTTCCTCTCTAAAGGAATTGCAGATGCAAAAATGGAGAAGACTGAAGGAAAGCTCATCCAATGACTGGCCAACTTAAGAATGATCTTATGTGTGGGAACCAACCTCTGACACTATTAATGATGCCATGTTTTACTTCCAGACAGGAGCTTAGCATGGCTGTCCTCTGAGAGGCTCTACCAGCAGTTGACTGAGAAAGATGCAGATTCTTACAGCCAACCAGGACCCCATAGAAGATTTAGAGGAAGGATTGAAGGAACTGAAGGAAATATAGACATCCCAAAAGAACAACCTGGTGTGTAAAGTCACTTAGTGAGACTCTCCTACCAGTAATTTATAGGTAGCAGAAAGTTGGCTATTAGAAAATCACCATCTCTTGAAGTCCTTGTTTGTGCATATCTTCTATCCAAGCACTCCAGAGGCAAAGACAAGTGGATGTCCTTGAATTTAATGCAGACTGGTATACACAGAGAGTTGTAAACAAGCCAGTATTACACAGTGAGACTCTGTCTAAAAAGTAGATAAATAAATAAGTTAATAAATAGAGAAAAAAATGAATATCCATGCAAAGTAAGGACTTTCATGCTCTAGAAATCAGTGTGAATTACTTTTTTAACAAATCAAATCAGACAAATTATTAAAAGTCCAGTGAATAAAACATATTATCAAGAATCTTTGTATGTAGGACAATCCTTTCCCATTACATGGGAGAGACAGTTCCATATATGATATGACCTAAGGATGGAGATGACATTACAGCACAGGAATTTTCCAAGCCATACCTTGCCAAGAGCCTTCTAGGAGAACCTAAAAACTAGCAAGTGATATTCCTGAGACGAATCTGGCATGGTCTAAAGTCTATGAAGTACTTGTTTCTTTAGGCAATTCTGAGGAGATTACATATGAGAAAATATTACTGCTATTAATATGCTTTTCCTGTTATTATTAAATATAGAGCAATCACTAGGTATTGACCCATTGTTTGGAGGAGACTTATGCACATCTATGAAGATGTACTATCTTGTAGTGATGATATATACACAAACAGATATGGTTTCTATAGAGTTCTTGATTTGATTCAAATAATCTTAGGAAGAAAACTTTTTAAAATTGTCTCTGTTGCTAGAAACATGTAATAAAGTGAGAATGAAGAAGAAAATGTGTCGATTCCTCATAATAGTAAGTAAAGGTCTCAAAATAAGAAATACGATGAAATTTTATAATTACATTAAAAGAGAAATAGACTTGGAACAATTTTTTGTTCAAGGAAAAGCAATTAGGTCCAAGGATAAAGTCAGAGGTGTACACTATGATAAGGCAAGGCTATGTAAAAACTGTTGTTATGGACTCATAATGAGTATGTTATAATGAAACACTGCTTTGAACTTAATATGATTATCCTTTTGTATCTCATGTTTTATATAACATTTTATCTCAGACATAATTTTCTAAAGAACTTTTTTTTTCTAAGAAGGTTCTAAAAGACCAGAAAATAAATAAATAAATTTGTTGGTTGAATAGTTTGTTTTAGGGAGCTTTGGCCCTATACATCCATCTATCCAAATGTGTATGTCTGTCCATTTATATGTATGTGTGTAAGTATATGTGTAAATGTGTAAGCAGTCATGAATACTTGTGGAGTTGATTGTGACAGATGATTGGGCCAGAACAGAGTGTGAGTGTACGAATATTTGAATATACATGTATCTGTGAATATTTGACAGTATAAAGCATCTTAATTCTTTTTCTTTCCTTCCTTTCTTGTTCATAAAGAATTACCCAGCTTAGCATCTGGCTGATTCACCAGAAAAAGAACTGTGAACAATAAATCTTTTTACTTCACCCCGCTCCCTTCCCCGACACACACTGTTTTACTTTGAGATGCCAAAGAACAGAGACTGAAGTTTCTGGCCTCAGAAGAACCCAGGCAGGTCAGCTACCCTTGCAAAGTAAGTTAGACATAAGACTGGTGTCCTAGTTAGGGTTTTACTGCTATGCATAGACAAAATGACCAATGCAACTCTTACAAAAGTCAGCATTTAATTGAGGCTGGCTAACTGGTTCAGAGGTTCAGTCCAGTTATCATCAAGGCAGGGTCATGGCAGCATCCAGCCAGGCATGGTGCAGGAGAAATTGAGAGTTCTACATCTTCATCTGAAGGCTACTAGTGGAAGATTGTCTATCAGGAAGCTAGGGTGAGGGTCTTAAGACCATGCCACAGAGACACAACTACTCCAACAAGGGCACACTTCCTAATAGGGCCACTCCCTGTGCCAAGTATATACAAACCATCACAACGGGTAAATGTTTTATTATAGAAAAGGCAACACTAGCTGGGCAGTGGTGGCACACACCTCTAATCCCAGCACTTGGGAGGCAGAGGCAGGCAGATTTCTGAGTTCAAGGTCAGCCTGGTCTACAGAGTGAGTTCCAGGACAGCTAGGGCTAAACAGAGAAACCCTGTCTCAAAAAAAAAACCTGAAAGAAAGAAAGAAAGAAAGAAAGAAAGAAAGAAAGAAAGAAAGAAAGAAAGAGA
>NW_021605506.1:4104579-4112899 GCF_004785775.1 Grammomys surdaster
AAAAAAAAACTCAAAAACAAAATACCCACAAAAAAAAAAAAAAAAAAAAAAATCAAAAAAATAAAAACTTCCTGCTGGGGGGGGGGGGGGGGGGAGGGAGGGAGGGAGGAAGAAAGAGAGAAAGAAAAGGCAACCCTAAATATCTCACAAGAAAAAGTCTTTTGCCTGCTCCCACTGACACTCTTCTCCCTCCCTTGGCTACCTTCAAAAGAGAACCTGAAAAGAACAGCCAGGGCTGGCTTCTGGCAATACCTGAATATTGTACGGACTAACCAAGACTTCCAACAGGTTGTATTGTTATTCTCTGCATTCTTCCTTCATTTTGTCTTCTAGTAGCTAAAATATATTATAAACTCTAAGGCCTCTCTCTTAGATAATGTACCATGGTGTCTTCAAAGTAAAATGACTGAACACTGGAGAGAAAAGTGGGCTGTTAGTGTCCAGGAGGTAGACAGTCAATAAAGTTAGATAGAAAGGGACCTCTGATACTCTTAGCAGATTATGGAACATAACAGAGGCTGCAAGTTGTAACATAGTGAAGATGTCTTATAAAGGCAATTGTTCCAAGACAAACTTAACATCAGCAATATCATAGCTGAACATAAAAATATAGACTGGGGAGATGAGCCCAAGTTTGATCAATGGAATTCAAAATATCAAGGCAGTTGCGGCAACCTCTCTGTCACCAAGCAATCAGGATGAAGAGCTAGAGATCACTGTATCTAGAAAGATACCTGCTTAGATTAACCTAATCTGAAAGCTCTTGTTTAAGCCTGAAAACCTTCCTCAGGATGTAAAGCATAGAGCATTTGACCAAGACATAATAGCATCTTGCACATGCATACTTGAGATGAACATCTACACTCAAATAAACATGAGTACTCATACACACACCACACATACATGCACAGCAAAATCAATCAATCAGTCAATCAATTGATAAAACATCATAAATCTTCTGATAAAGCAACATTAAATCTACAACATCCATGTAAAATTTTGTCAGCAACAATAAAGGTAATTCTAAACATTTTAATTGAAAAAGAAAATGTCTTCTACTAGCTTAAAGTAGATTGTCATTTCAAAGCATGTAACTTCAAATTTTAAAATAAAATGAGATAAATCCAGACTGCTGTGTTATGAGGCAAGGTGCTTTATAGGAAGCCAGAGATATGGCATAACACAATTTATGTCTTCAGACACTTTCAAAGTAATAGTAAATATTTTACTGACTATTTTATGTTTTTTTTTTTTTTTTAGTAAATAACGTGCATGAAGCAGTAGAGAAATGGGAAAAATGTTATTCTATTTCAATTTTATAACCCCTCTCAAATAAGAGGTGTGAATTTATCTATAATGTATAACAAAACAATGCATTGATTCTAATGATGTGCATTATAAGAATCAGAATTCTTAAAGCACAAAGTAATAAAATGCCTTCATTGCACCTATAATTTGACATTTTACAAAATATAAACATACACATAAAGGAAATAATCTTTTGAAAATATTCCTATCAGCTGCTTTGACATTCAAGAAAACTTGTGTATTTTGGTTTGATAATGTTTTATGAAATTTTAATATTTAAATATATGTACTTTATTGATACAATAGCCGAATCATCATGAATACAAAATAATGCAGGTAAAATATTGGCCTAGGGCATGAATAGAATTATTTTGCACAAAGCCAATACGTAGTGCAGACCACAAAGAAGGCAGATAATTGTGGAATAATACACACATAAACACATTACGTAAATGCCAAATGAATATGCCAGCATCAAGTTTCATGGCAAGTGATATGAAAACGAAATTCTTATATATTACATATGTTTCTGCATGACACTATGGCTTTATCAAAAGACACAAACAGGGATGAAAATATGGGAACAGAATACAGAAAGTAAAGTCATAGAGAAAGAAGCTAAGAACATAAATGACATGCTCTCATACAAAGAATAAGGAGTCCCCTCCTTACTACTTTTGTATAAGGGTATAGCATAGGCATAGCAAACATGAGTAAAAGTGACATTTGACATTTTATTTACACCTGTTATTTATCAGGTGTGGTGGTTTCAATGAAGAATTTTTACTATTAGGTTCCTATGTTCAAACAGTTTGCCCCCAGCTGGGGATTCCTTTTGCAGAAGGTTGTGTGAATTTTAAGAGGTGAAGCTTCATTGTAGGAAGGAAGTAGGAGAACCGGACCATGTTATTTCTTTACATTTACATTTATCTCTCAACATAAAAGTCTTTTGTACCTCTAACTGGAATATCCATGAACTGGTTTTCTATGATTTCTTACCACCAATAAACACACACACACACACACACACACACACACACAGAGACACTCACACACAAATGTAAATACCTTTTGAAACATCTTTTTGTATTGAGTGAATTTGGAATTTATGCCTCTTTTTCATATATTCTTCAAAACTCCCTCAATATCTAGAATTTTAGTTAAATTTTCCTTACTTACTCATCAATCCTTAATGAAGGTATCCTTGATGTTAACCCTCAGTTCCTTGATGATCAGTATAGTTGACTTACTCTGTCACATACAGGGGACAACTTCGATGTTAGAGAAATATTTTTTCTGTTTTTTTGTTTTTGTTTATTTGTTATTCATCTTTGTTCTAATCTTCTCTCAGATATTGCTTGGAAATTAGCTCCCCACATTTTGAAGTTTGCTTCTCACTGTGTTCTTTGGTTCCTGTGTTCTCCTGGAAGTTATTCAGTGGAGATGGATTTCTACTTAGTTTTTCATGCTTTAAATTCAGTGAACAAAATAATAATAATAAAGACGATTGAAAAGCCAATTTTAAAAGAATTTATAAAAGATTACTAATTTTTAAAAGTGAAGGTTGATATTGTGGGAATCTACACCTGTATTCCCCCAAACTTAGAACCCAGGATAATCTGAGAGTTTTAAATTTGTTTCTAAATAGTAGAAAGAATATTTAATTTTCAAAGCTATACAGGACATATATATGATAAAACATTGAGTCAATGAGAAAATATTAAACTTTAAAAATTAGCAAATCTTATAACTTTGTTTACAAATATATTAATGAATAATTAATTCAGTATTCCTGTTTTATTTAACAAAAATTATGAGACTTTTAATTTATTCAGGCAGACTTTTTTATTTTTTTTCTTCTTTTTTTCAGACTTTTTTTAGGTAATACATATATTCATCTCTTTTGTGTTAAAGAAAATTTAGTGTGATTAATTAATCAATGTTGAGCAATATAGTAATAGAATTTGGTTCATCAATATGTGAATGAATGTTGCATTTTTAATGGATTAATTTATATATAAAGATATGTATAGATATAAAATATAAAAAAGAAAATAAATATTCTACATCTGCACAACTATATATTTGATAAAATATACATAATATAGTATATATACCTAATATAGATTACATATATTATATATAATTTAATATATACTAATATATATAATTTAATACATATTATATCTACTGTTTATCCAAATGTTAATATATAAAATGTATTTAATATGATATTATATTAAATCATATTAAATATTTAATGTATGTCAATCTATTTTATTAAACTACATTAATTATTATACATGTATAATAGATACATAATTGTATATCATTATATACTATTCATTATTTTATACTCAACAGATATGGAATTATATACAATATCTTTATCATATTATATAGCAATATAGTATTATAAATAACATCCTATATATTAACTAATATACATATACTATTATAAATAATATACATAATTATTATGTGTATAAAATAATATATTGTATGTAGTTACATATTTGAATATATAATCATATTATATATTTAAATGTTATGCATGCCATATATTATATAATATATAAAGAATAAAATGTATTTCAGTTATATTTCTGAGAAAATAAACCCAATTTCCGTAGGCTAACAATTTCTACATAATAAATTTCCTAAGACTTTCAAAATTCTAGTAATAAAGTAACATTCTTGATTATGCCAGAATAGCCCAGAAATATACTTTCAAGTAGATAGATGGTAGAGATCTTGTATGAAGGATGAAGAGACCAAAAGGAAAGCCAAAAAGGAATTATATGCTAGGCCCCTTAAACATGTTATATTTTCTTTAGAGGATATTGAACACAAAAGTAAGTATAGGTCTAGAGGTACTTATAAGGCAACCTAGAACAATGTTTTATTTATTACCATTTTGAACATAGATTTTAATTAAATTAAAATTTTAATTGATTCTTCTAGTGATGTATAATGCAGCAATTTTGAGGGGCTGGGAAATTACTTCTTTTGTAAAGTATTGATCACTCAACTTTAAGTACCAGGAGTCAGATACACAGAAACAACATCAAAACAGTTGTGGCTTTACATACATTAATTCCAGACATAAACAAGGAGAAAGGGGTTCAAGGGAGTAACTGGACAGCCAGCCTAGGCTGAATTGCAAGTCACAAGCCAGTAAGAAACCATTTAACAAAGAAAACACATAGAGAGCAATTGAGGAAGATATTCTACTTTAACTTCTATCTTCTACATTCATACGCACACAGGTGCACAGCACATACATAGAGCTACACTTTTTGGGAAACAGGAAAGAGTAATTAGTATTAGGAGATTTTGAAGAATAGAAAAAAATACTATCAGTCTATAATTATTAAATATAAGAGTGAGAGGATGAGCTGTAGTGGTAAAATAGGCCAGCTGAAGAAGAGGATACCACACATAGCTGGGTAAATCAGTATTGGCAGGGAAGAAATCCAAGACAAAAACTGCCCTTCTCTCTTAAGCCTGGGAAATAATCCAACAGAGCCCATTCATTTTGTTGAGCAAAACGTCCCCTATTATTCCTCAGAAAGATTTATTTTTGCAACTTGGCAGTCACAATGGTATATATTTAAAGACACAAATCTATCACTGTCATTCCCATTGTGAGCCACACTGATAATTTCAGGTACCCCAGAGTGGAGTCAATAGCCCAGTAAAATAAATGTCTTCCTTTAATCTTCTACTGCACAGAGTGTTGTTTATTATATCAGTGAAAGCAAACATTTTTATTCTGGTTCCCTGAGTTCATGCTGTGGACAATCGTTTCCTAAGGTGCTCCCTTGTGATTAACTATAACTTGCAAAACCAAGACAATTTAAGAAGAAACAGGCAAGCAATTGTTTGCTAGGAAAAAAAAAAACTTATGATATTGAGTCAAGCAGGAGATTAAATGTAAAGTTGAAAACAATAGTACAATTTTCTCCTTCCCAAACAGTAGCCATTTTTTCTTTAAGAAAATTGTTGTCAATTTTTAACAATTTAATTTATAAAATGTACTATGATCATATTCACATCTCTTATCTCTTCTCATGAGTGACTCCTATCGCCTTCTCCTCATTCTCTTCCTCATTGCTTTTCTCATTTTCCTGTTTCCTTCCATGTATCCTCCAACTCTTTCCTCAGCTCATTCTCCTTTACTGCCTTCTTTGCCTCCCTTCCTTTTTGATTTCTTTTCTCCCACTCTTCTTTGCTCATTCCCTACTTTTCTCCTTTACCTCCACATCTTCTTTCTCTTTCTTGCTTTTCTTCTATATCTTCCTTCTTTCCTCTTATCACTTCTTAATTCCTGCGTTGTTTTGCTTTGGTTTTAGGTTGATTGGTTGGTTGGTTGGTTGGTTGGTTGGTTGGTTGGTTGGTTGATTGGTTTTGTTGCAGCTGATGTGAACTCATGATTACAATAGCAATGCTCCATCCAAAGACAGTCTTTAAAGGCATGCCTACCCATTCATCAACTCTTACAGTCTTTCTATTTTGTCTTTCATGATCTCTGGGATTCAAAGAGCTGATAATACAGATATCTCATTTAGGACTGAGTATCAAATGATCACTTATTCTCATAACTTTGATCTTCCTTCAATCTCATCTTTGAGCATCTCTCTGAAAAGGGAAAATTTTTCCATAGTTCCCTGTAGATCTTTGTCTAGGGTAGGGGTCTTGAAAGCTATCTCTTTCTTGACACGTCTTTTGTTGCTGTGCTTCCTTGTTCAGCTCACGTTTGGGGAGTCATATCAGTAAGATGTTAGTGGTGAAGAATGTTCTCGTGTATTTCATTCAATGTGCTCTATCTACCAATCAAATTTTAGCCTTTATTGATGTTGAACTCACAAATTGTTGGCAAGCAGGTTCAATTGGGATAACCAAATATATTTGCTTTGACATACAAATATTAATAATATTAACAATTTAGAAAATATTGTTAAATAAATTTGGAAAATAGAGCATGCTAGATTATCAAAAATAAACCAAACCAAACTTCAAATATACCTGAAAAATTAAGTCATATTTGAAGTTCTTCCTCTTACAGTTCAAAAGATGGAACAATGTCTGCTCCTTAGAGGGTAAGTAGGCTAGTTCCATGCCAGAACTTTAAGAATCATTTTCTTGATATAGCTGTAACTATTATCAGGCTTTCCCAGCTATCATCATCGAAAAACTCTCTCCCCAATCAATAGGCCTAATTTCCGCCCAGGACATTATGATATAATCAGAAAAAAAAAAGCTAATTACTCCAGAAATAAGATGGTTAGCTGAAAGCTGGGAACAATCTCTGAGGAAACACCATGCTAAATCTAGTTGAGCTGTTCTCTTTTGCTCTGTATGTACATGTATGTACATGTATGTGTGTGTGTGTGTGTGCACACATGTGTGTATATGTACATGTACATGACTTGTAGGTGCCCTAAGAAATCAAAGACTTTGGATACCCTAGAGCTGGAGTAACAGACAGGTGTGGGATACCTAACAGGTGTATTGTGAACCAAACTTAGGATTCCAAATGTAGTTAAATGCTTTTAAGCACAGAGTCATAACTCCTGCCCCTGTATCAGGTATTGTAAAGACATACTTCTTAGGCTGTACAATGTACATTTAAACTTCTAGAGTTCTGAAGTTCATTGCTTCCTCAGGAAAGACAACTCAGTATTGCCTCTACAGGGTTTAAACTACAGAAAAAAATAATCTCTTAGTCTGCTATTTCATCTGTCGAGGTTAGATTTTTATAATCTGTTTTAGACATAAAATATTATATGGTAATCTTGCTTTAAGCATAGTATGGATGCCTTTTATAGCAATTAAACAAATTCAGAGTTAAACAAGATGTGGTACACAGAATAATTTTGTGAGGAAGGTTTTATTGGAACATAGTTGTACACACTTGCACATTTTCTTTCTTCATAGGAAATCTGTGAAGCTGAACACTTGAGACAAATATAATGTGGACAACAAGGCCTACAATACTATTATCTGTCTCTTTAAGGAAAAGTGATAATATTTCAACTGTCTATTTCTTAAAACAAATCAATGATCAAACAATACTTTCCACACTTGATAAAAGGACTCTTGGAGTCATTTTTCTAGTTTATACCATGCACCATGCACTGAGGATTAATGAATGACATGAGAAGAAAGAACTACAAAAACTTTTCTAAAAGAAGACAAAAGGTCATGTCTTTTATTTCTTACCATGACAAGCAAGCAATATCATTTATATGACTACAAGATATGTGCTAAGCTTCAAGTTCTTTATTCTCTTTCACAAGAAAACCCTAAAAATATCCCCTTCACATTAATCAATAAATTTCTTTAGACTATGTATTTTGAAAAAGAATAAAATGGATTGTTTCTTCAACACCTCACCTGTTATATGACTATAATGTATTCATAAAATTGAGCTAAAAACTGTGGGGAACTAAGTAGAAGCTAAAAATGCCACAACCATGGGAAGCATACATGAACAGAAATATATGGTGAAGGGCTGTAAAATTCTATCCTCTAGATTCTTCATAACTGTTGTAACCCTGAACTTACCACAGCTACTATTAATGACACTGGACCAACTTAAGACTAGCCCTGTCAACAATCAGCCATGGAAGAAGCTAGGTCTGAGGTGCAGTATCCTTTGCTGTTAAGCAATTGGCAATTGGTAGATTCTTAGAAATGGGGCATTATGGCTCTAAATCATGCCAAGTATCTGTCTAGATCTGGAGAATGATTCTGAGAGAATGGATGTTTGGGTACAGTGAAAGATTGACTCAGTGTCAAATCTTGGACCTAAGCCATTGACCTTGATAAAGATTTTCCAGTCAGCTTCTATGTTCTTTATTCTCTCTAGAGATTTCTATTTATTTTCTGCTTGCTGGCTGTTCTGATAGATCTCTCTAACCATGTCCTGCTTGTTTCTCTCCCTCTCCCTCTCTCCCTCTCTCCCTCTCTCCCTCTCTCCCTCTCTCTCTCCCTCTCCCTCTCCCTC
>NW_021605506.1:4113299-4125271 GCF_004785775.1 Grammomys surdaster
TCCCCCCTCTCTCTCTTTCTCTGTATTTCTGCTTGCTTGTGTATGTGTTGTGTGCTTCTGTGTATCTGAGTTCTCTGAGTGTTTCTCTTTGTTTATCTTTAAAAAAATAAATAATTACCTGCAGAACACAGGCCCAGTCTTTATTTTACATCACAATCCAGTCATTTTCTTTAGGTTTTCCATTTGATTATCTTATGAATCTACATCTCATGATCAGAACTCTTTGAACAAAGTAGACATGTAGTTTTTCGTAAAATTGTAATAGAATTCAGAGATCTGTTTGCCTTTGTGAGGCACAGACAATAAGCTAGTAGGGTGGGACACTGCACTGGAAATACCATTTCCACAACACATGAGTTTAACCTTGTTCTGTCGAAGGCTGATCCTGATCTCAGGAATCTATTTGCGTTTGTAAGCATAAACAAAAATTTTAGCTTGGTGGGTGCTCCTTAGATCATCATTCCCTAAACCTCTTTATCTCCTTCCATAATAATTTTCTAACAGGTTGGCTAACAGCATAGGTGCTTTTGTTACTTTAGATTCATGAAGTCTCTCATATAATTCTTATTGCCTCATTTTTTGCATAGTTGAGAAATTATATATTTTCAAGCTTATATACTTAGAGCTCTTTCCCATAGCCTTAAGGACTGTTCTGAAGGTTGCAGTGTTTACTATTTTGTGGAAATATACCCACAGCCTTGACTCTTGGACTTGTTCTGTTTATAATTATGATGAAATCATTAGTGTTTATAGGGGGGATATTCCTCACATGGAGTCTTCCACAGCTGGAAGGCTAAGAAAATTATGTACGTAATTATACAAATAAGCCTTATGAACACAGCAGCCATCAACATTCATGTAGGCTCATACTAGGGCTCTTTCCCGGAAGAAGGAATCATGTCACCCTGTCCCCACCAAGGCCACACTGAGCTCAGCAAAATTATATACTCACTACTAAGTACACTAGACACAAATTAGTAACTCCAAACAATGGTCACATATATACAGTCCTTGTAAAACTCAGTAAGTTATGAAACAAAAGAGATAGACATGAATGTGAAAGAGAGAAAGATTTATTTGGATGAAGGGGTAAATTGGTGGAGTAGGCAGGTAGAAGATAACAGGGGAGCCTAGAATTTTTGTGTGCATGATGTAGTCAATGACATGGTCTAAGAACCAACTGACTTAAATTTTGAAAAATAAAGTTTACATATGTGTAAAAAGTGTTTACAACTCAGATATACAAATATATATATATATATTTAATAGAAAGCCAAGACTTATATCTATCAGTCACATGACATTACTCACCTAATACTCTATTTTGAACTAATAAGTGTCCATTCACTGTCCCACAAGAATGTAATGATTCCAATGAGTTTAGTTGAGTCAACCATACTCTAAGAATGAACCTCCATTGGTATGTTTTCAAAATAGTAAAATAAAACAGAATGATCATACATGCTGTGTAGCCTTCTGAGAGAGACTATTGATAGATAGATGCTGATATATGTTTCCAGACAGAGAAGAAAAGTATAATACCTTCTCCAAACATGCCTGTACCATGCCCAAACTTTAGTGCTCTATTGAGAACATGAATGTATGGCTTAGTTTTTCCCCAACACCAAGTTAACCTCTGCCATCAATTTTTTAAGTCATGGGTACCTGGGATGCTTCAAACATGACTTGCAAATTATCGCAAAATACTTATGTATCTTTGTTGTTGTTGTTTCTGTTATTGTTGTTGTTGTTTTCATTCTACCAATCCATGAGCATCAGAGATATATTTATTTTCTGGTATCTCCTATTATATCTTTTTTCAAATACTTAAAGTTACTATCACACAAGTGGAAAACATATTTATTTAGACTTATCCTAAGATAGCTTATATAATTCAATGCTATCTTTAAAGATTCCTTGCCTGGCTTCTTCGCAGTTCATTGGTCTTTTCTATATAGGAGGGCTAATGATTTTTTGAGAAAGTCTTGCATTCAGCTACTTTGCTTTAAGTGTTTATTAGCTGTAGGACGTAGTTGGTACAAATTTAAGGTAGTTGGTACAAATAAGTATACTATCATCTTATATGCAACAAAAGACATATAGCCATTTTCCTTTCCACTTTGTATCCACTTGATCTCTTCAGTTATCTTCTTGTTCTAGCTAAGACTTCAACTACTATATGGAATATAGAAATAAAGGAAAATCTTGTTTTCTTTCTGATTTTAGTGGAATTGCTTTTAGTTTCTTTGCATTTAATTGATGTTGGCTACAACCTTGATATAAATTGTCTTTAATATATATACAAGTGTTCATTGTGTCTCTAAACTTACCAAGAGTTTTATATTTAAGAGGTGTTGGGCTTGTCAAAGGTCTTTTCTACATCTAATGCGATGATCATGTGTTTTTATATTTCTATTCAACTTATTTATATAATTAATTGTTTAATTGATTTTCTATTTTTTATGAATTTTATTGGATATTTTATTTACATTTAAGATGTTATCCCTTTTGCCCATTTCCCTGACGTCCAGGAAACCCCTATCCCATCTTCCCTCCTCCTGCTTCTATGAGAACTGACCCACACCCCACCACCCACCTCTCAACACTCAAATTCCTCCACACTGGGGCATCCAGCCTTCATGGGACCAAGGAATTTCTCTCCCACTTATGCTCAACAAGGACATGCTACCCTACAAATTCAGATGGAGCCAAGGGTCCCTCCTTATGTGCTCCTAGGCTGGTGGTTTAGACCCTGGAGCTCTGATTGTTGGTATTGTTGCTGTCCCCATGGGGACACAAGCCCTTTCAGCTCCTTCAGTCTTCTCTCTACCTCCTTCATTGAAAACCCCATGATCAGTTCAATGGTTAGCTGTGATCATCCACCTCTGTATATGTCAGGCTTTGGCCTCTAAGGAGGCAGCTATATCAGGTTCCTGTCAACCTGCACTTCCTGACATCCACATCGGCATCTACCTTTGGTGACTGAACATGGGCTGAATACCCAGGTGGAATGGTCTCCAGAGGGCCCCTCCTTCAGTTTCTGTACCACAATTTGTCTCCATATTTGCTCCCATAAGTATTTTGTTACTTCTGAAAAGGATCAAAGCACCCACACTTTGGTCTTCCTTCTTCATGAGATTGGTCTTGTGGTCTGTGAGATGTATCATAGGTATTATAAGGTTTTGGGCTAGTATCCAATTGTCAGTGAGTGCATACCATGTGTGTTCTTTTGTGCTTGGGTTACCTCACTCAGGATGATATTTCCTAGTTCCATCCATTTGCCTAAGAATATGTTGAATTCATTGTTTTTAATACCCAAGTAATACTCCATTGTGTAAATGTACCACATTTTCTTTATCCATTCCTCTGTTGAAGGACATCTGGATTCGTTGCAGCTTCTGCCTATTATAAATAAGGCTAAATGGACATAGTAGAGCATATGTCCTTGTTATATGCTCCTTGTTGGAGCATCTTCTGGGTGTATGGTCAGGAGTAGTATAGCTGGGTACTCAGGTAATGCTATGTCCAATTTTCTGAGGAACCACCAGACTTATTTCCAGAGTGATTATACCAGTATGCAGTGGTACCTTCAATGGAGGAGTGTTCCTCTTTCTCCACATTCTTGGTAGCATCTGCTATCACCTGAGTTTTTGATCTTAGCCATTCTGACTGCTGTAAAATGGAATCTCAGAGTTGTTTTGATTTGCATTTCCCTGATGACTAAGGATGTTGAACACTTCTTTAGGTGTTTCTCAGCCAGTCAACTTTGCTAAGTTGAGAATTTGTTGTTTAGTTCTGTACCCCATTTTTAAGAGGGTTATTTGGTTGTCTGGAGTCTAATTTCTTGAGTTCTTTGAGTATTGGATATTACCCCTCTATCAGATGTAGGATTGGTAAAGATCTTTTCCCAGTCTGTTGGTTGCTATGTTGTCCTATTGACAGTGTCCTTTTCCTTACAGAAGCTATGCAATTTTATGAGATCCCATTTGTCAGTTCTTGATCTTAAGAGCATAAGCCAGTGTTATTCTGTTCAGGAACTTTTCCCATGTGTCCAGGTATTTGAGGTTCTTCCCCACTTCTTCTATTAGTTTCAGTGTATCTGGTTTAATATGAAAGTCCTTTATCTACTTGGACTTGAGCTTTGTAAAGGGATATAAGAATGGATTGATTTGCATTATTCTACATGCTGACCTCCAGTTGAACCAGCACCATTTGTTGAAAATGCTGTCCTTTTTCCACTGGACAGTTTTAGCTCCTTTGTCAAAGATCAAGTTTCCATAGGTGTGTGAAATCATTTCTGGGTCTTCAATTCTATTCCATTGATCTTTCTGCCTGTCTCTGTACCAATACCATGAAGTTTTTTATCACTATTGCTCAGCTTGAGTTCAAGGATGGTGAATCCCCCAGAAGTTCTTTTATTGTTGAGAATGGTACCTGCTATCCTGAGTTTTTTGTTATTCCAAATGTATTTGCAAATTGTTCTTTCTAACTCTGTGAAGAATTGAGTTGGGATTTTGGTGGGGATTGCATTGAATCTGTAGATTGCTTTAGACAAGATGGCCATTTTTACTATATTAATCCTGCCAATCCATGAGCATGGGAGATCTTTCCATCTTCTGAGATCTTCTTCGATTTCTTTCTTCAGGGACTTGAAGTTCTTGTCATACAGATCTTTCACTTGCTTGGTTAGATTCTTACAAAAGTATTTTATTTTATTTGTGATTACAGTGAAGGGTTTCCTTTCCCTAATTTCTTTCTCAGCTAGTTTATCCTTCAAGTAGAGGAAGGCTATTGATTTGTTTGAGTTGATTTTATAATCAGTCTCTTTGCTGAAGTTGTTTATCAGATTTAGGAGTTCTCTGGTGGAAGTTTTGGGGACACTTAAGTATACTATCATATCATCTGCCAATAGTGATATTTTGACTTCTTCCTTTCCCATTTGTGTCCCTTTGACTTCCTTTTGTTGTCTAATTGCTCTGGCTAGGAATTTCAGTGCTATACTGAATAGGTAGCAAGAGAGTGTGAAGTCTTATCTAGTTCCTGATTTTAGTGGGATTACTTCAAGTTTCTCTCCATTTAGATTGATGTTGGCTACTGGCTTGTACGTAGCTTTTACTATGTTTAGGTTTGGGCCTTGAATTCCTGATCTTTCCAATACTTTTACCATGAGGGGATATTGAATTTTGCCGAATTTGTTATCAGTGTCTTGTGATTTTATATTAGAATGGCTACTTCAGCTTGTTTCTTGGGTCCATTTACTTGGAAAATTATTTTCCAGGATTTTGTTCTGAGGTAGTATCTGTCTCTGTCACTGAGGTGTGTTTCCTTTATGCAGCAAAATTCTGGGTCCTGTTTAAGTATCCAATCTGTTAGTCTAAACATTTTTATTGGGTAATTGAGTCCATTGATGTTAAGAGATGTTAAGAAAACATGATTGTTGCTTCCTGTTATTTTTGTTATTAGGGGTGGAATTATGTTTGTGTAGCTACCTTTTTTTGGGTTTGTTGAATTATTACTTTCCTGTTTTTTCAATCTTGTAGTTTCCCTCCTTGTGTTGGAGTTTTTCATCTATTATCCTTTGTAGGGATGGATTTGTGGGAAGATATTCTATAAATTTAGTTTTGTCATGGAATATCTTGGTTTCGCCATCTATAGTGATTGAGAGTTTTGCTGGGTATAGTAGTCTGCGGTTGCATTTGTGTTCTCTTATTATCTGTATGATATCTGTCCAGGATATTCTGGCTTTTATAGTCTCTGGTGAGAAGTCTGGTGTAATTCTTATATGTCTGCCATTATATATTACTTGACCTTTTTTTCCCTTACTGCTATTAGTATTTTTCTTTGTTTTGTGCATTTGATGTTTTGATTACTACGTGATGGGAGGAATTTCTTTTCTTGTCTAGTCAATTTGGAGTTCTGTAGGCTTCTTGTATGTTCATGGACATCTCTTTCCTTAGGTTAGGAAAGTTTTCCTCTATAATTTTGTTGAAGATATTTACTGGCCCGTTAAGTTGGGAATCTTTACTCTCATCTATACCTCTAATCCTTATGTTTGGTCTTCTCTTTCTTTCCTGGGTTCTCTGGATGTTTTGAGTTAGAAGATTTTTACATTTTGCATTTTCTTTGACTGTTGTGTCAATGTTTTCCATGGTATCTCTGCACATGAGATTCTCTCTTCCATCTCACGAATTCTGTTGATGATGCTTGCATCTGTGACTCCTAATCTTTTTCCTAGGTTTTCTATCTCCAGAGTAATCTCCCTTTGAGATTTCAGTATTGTTTCTACTTCTATTTTTTAGATCCTGGATGGTTTTGTTTAATTCCTTCACCTGTTTGGTTTTGTTTTCTTGCAGTTCTTTAAAGTATTTTTGTGTTTCCTGTTTAAGTGCTTCTACCTGTTTACCTGTATTCTCATGCATTTCTTTAAGTGAGTTATTTATGTCCTTCTTAAAGTCCTCTATCATCATCATGAGAAGTTATTTTAAATCTGAATCCTGCTTTTCTAATGTGATGGGGTTTCCAGGACTTGCTATCCTGGAAGAACAGGGATCTGACGATGCCATGTAATTTTGGTTTCTGTTGCTTATATTCTTGTGTTTGTCTTTAGCCATCTGGTTATCTCTATTGCTACCTGCATTCACTGTCTCTGACTGGAGCCTGTCTTTCTAGTTATCTTGCTTGGTGTCAGACTTCTCAGAGTCTCTGTGATCCTGTGATCCTGAGCTCCGGGTGGAAGAGCTCCTGGGACTTAGTATGCCTCTGGGATCCTGAAATCTTGTTGCTATGAGTGCAGTAGTTTCTCCACTACATTGAGTGCAGTAATTCCTCTGCTGCTCTGAGTGCAATGGCTTCTCACTGCTCTGGGTGCAGTGGTTCCTCTAGTATGATTCAGAATATGTCTTTAAAGTATCAAACCAGCTAGGTGTCTGCCCCTGCCAAAATGACCAAGCAAAATGCAGAAGGGGAATAGTATTTTGGAGGGGCGGGTTTAGGTGGCTGATGGGTCCTGAGTGCTCCAGGCTCCCAATTGCAGCTCTGTGGGAGGGTTCTTACATGCTGCTTTAAGTGTAGCAGTTCCTCTTGGTTCCTCTAGGATGGTTCAGGATATGGTGTCTTCACCGGAGCAGACCACTGGGATGTAAAGTTGTGTGTGAAGGTTCTTACCCACTGCTCTGAGTGCAGAGGTTCCTCTGATGGCACAGGACATGGTGTCTTCTCAGGAGCAGACCAGCTAGGTGTCTGCCCCAGCCAAAAGGCTAACTGGTTTTCATGTATTTAAACATCTCTACATCAGAGATATAACCAGTTTGATCACAGACAATAATAATTTGATGTGTTCTGAGGTTGGCTTGCAAGCATTTTATTAACAATATTTGCACCTATGATCACAGTTTGATCTCAATTATCTTTGTCTGTTGGGTCTTTGTGTGATTTGGCAATTGTGGTCTCATAAAACAAATTAGGCAATGCTCATCTGTTTCTATAGAAAAAGTTATCCATTTCTTTTAGATTTTTAAGTTCTGAAGTACAGATTTTTAAAGTATGTCTTTACGATTTTGTTAATTTGGATATTCTCTGTGTATTTTTTAATTAATTTAGATAAGGGTTTACCAATCTTATTGATATCATAAAGGAACAAACTCTTTGATTTATCAAACGTTTGTATCATTTTCTTTGTTCCTATGTTATACATTTCATCTATGAGTTTGAGTATTTGTTCCCATCTACTTCTTTTGTTTTTGTTCTACAGAGTTCAGATGCACTGTTAAGTTGCTTATATGAGACCTTGTTAGTTTTTTATGTAGGCACTCACTACTATAGATTTGTCTTTTAGAAACATTTACATTGTGGCAAACAAATACATTTGGGTATGTATTCATTTTAATTAAATATTAGAAAGTATTCAATTTTCTTAATTTCTGTCTTGACCCATTTTATTTTTCATCCAGGAGAGAAGTTTTAAGTTTTCATTACTTTGTAAGCTTTCTGTTGTTTTTATTTTTGTTGATTTCCAACTTATTCCATGGTAATTTGATATAATGCAGGATGTTGCTTCAATTTTCTGTTATCTGCCAAAGCTATCTAGAGATTCAACACAATCCACATCAAAATTCCAGGACAATTCTTCAGAGATCTTGAAACAAAAATTATGAGCTTCATATGTAAATACAACACACACACACACACACACACACACAGAGAGAGAGAGAGAGAGAGAGAGAGAGAGAGAGAGAGAGAGAGAGCAAGAGAGAGGGAAAGGGGGGGAAGCATCACAAACAATAAAAGAACCATTGTGTCACTGTTCTAGATTTGAAACTATTACAGGACCATATAAATTTTAAAACTCCATAAAAAAGACATTCTGACCAAATTGTAGTTTCAAACATATATGCATCCACCTATTGACACCTGAGTTTTGATAAAGAATACAGAAATGCTTGTCGGATTAAAGGGCAAAATCATAAAGAAATGGTACTGATCAAACAAATGTATGTATGTAGAAGAATTCAAAGAGATTCATTCATTCATTCATTCATTCTGAAAATATTAACTCTCCAGAAATCAAAGACCTTAACATAAAACCACATATGCTGAAACTAAGAGAAGAAAAAAGTAGGGAACAGCTTTGATTCATTGACAATGTATACTTCCTGAATTGAATATCTATTGTTCAAGCACTAAGATCAAAAATTAATAAATGGAAACTCATGAACCTAAGTAACTTCTGTAAGAGAAAGTGGAGCCTCAATCAGATAAAGTACCAGTAGACATAACAAAAGTAATTTTTACCAACTTAACATTTGATAGAAGACCTATATCCAAAATGTATAAAGAACTTGTGAAAGTAGAAAAAAACAAATAATCTAATTAAGAATTGGATATAAATATACACAGGAATTCTCAATAAATGAAACTCAAATGGCTGAGAAACACTTAAAAAAATGTTCAACATTCTTAAACATTAGATAAGTATAAATCAAAACAACTTTGAGATTTCATTTTACATCTGTCAAAGTTGCTAAGATCAATAAAACAAGTAACAACTCATGCTGGCAAGAATTTGGTATAGGGAGTAAAATCATGCGTTGGTGAAGCAATATGCACAAGGTTATCCAATTCAGCACCAGGTCCTCTGCAAATATATTATTGTTTTTAGTGTAGTGGTTTTTATGGGATATCTGAGGATATGAGTAAGTGGTTCTCTGATTATTGTATATTCTCTTGGATCTTTTACTTCTGCTGGTGTGCCTTGTCCAATTTTGATGTTATGTTTTTGTTTTATCGTATTACATTTTTTAAAAAAGTTATCATTTAATTTAAGAATACTTAATTATGAGACAAAATTTGAGATTTCATTATAGCACAGCAAATGGAATTGTTTGGTGGATTTTCTTCCCATTCTTTCCAAGACTTCTCTGTCTTCCTTCTACCTTCTATCCTCCCTAAACTCTTTTCTTTTTTCCATGTTTCTTATGTTCTATTGATCCTCTCCCTTAATCGGCATCTCTTTTTCTTTTTATATGGTCACTGTTATTGGGGTACATCCTATATCCATACTCACACCCATATATATATATATATATATATATGCAAGGATTTTCATATGAAAAAGAACACATGATTTTATACTTCTGATTCTGTGTTACCTTCCTGAATATAACACTTTCCTGATCCACACATTTTCTCCAATTCAAATGACTTTGATTTTCTTCACAGCTGAAGAAAGTTCCATTTTTAAAGTTTAGAGACAGCTTTTGGGGTTATTTTTTGTAGGAAATATTGGCATGTTACTATAGAACTTTTAACTACCAAAACTGTGGATTTGAGTGAGCCCATGATATCTTTGCATCATGCTACTACTGAAACCACTAATTTTACTAATTTGTAAACAATATGTGTCCAATGTGACATATGCTGTTCAATTACTATAGATGAAAGGTATATTTATTATACTAAATTAGAAAATAATGCATATGTTAATTACTTTTATTATATAAAGTATAATAAAAGTATATAATTCTTCTATTTTTATTATTAATTATTTTTGTTAATATCTCAGCCATAACAAATTTACACATTTAAATTTGTTGTAGCTGTGAATATTAGACAAGCCAATAAGTGAAGAAGACCGTATTCTTGGTTCAGGCAAAAAGTTGGAGGCTGTAATCTGAATCCACAGTGGCTGTGGAAGGCAATTTCTCACCAGAATAAAAGCAGAAGAGTATGATATGAGGTTTTCTAAAATAGCGTCCTGGAAACCCTTTCATGGATGCCGTATGTCTGAATAGCAATTGGGAAGATTACTTCACTTTTTCTGAAGAGGGATTTAAAGCTACATAAGGAAAAAAAAGCCAAACATGTTTTCAGAAATTTTATCTGCACCATGAAGTGCAGAAATACATACATTTCCTGTGGTACTTGCAGAGCTTCAATTATAATAGTTATCTGGGGTTAAGACTTTCACCAAAACACAACCATCTTAGCTCATGTCAACTATATCCTGTTGTTTCTTCTGAACTCCATAATACAGCTACAAGGCACAGCCTTCTATTTTTACTAACCCTGTGTGTGTGTGTGTGTGTGTGTGTTTGTGTTTGTGTTTGTGTTTGTGTTTGTGTGTGTATTCATGTGAAAGTAATCACATAAGTGTTCAAGTGCATATGTATACAGATGTGTGTGAAGATTTTAGGTCAAACGTCGGCTTCATTACTCAGGAGACTATATAACCAACCTTGCTTGTAAAGACTTCATCTTCCACTGAGGTTTACCAAATAGAACAGAATAACTGACAAATTTGACCTCAGCCATCTGACTATCTCTGATTTCCCATCTCAAAATTATAAACATGGATTACTATGTCCATCAGTTTTTACAGGGATCCTGGGAATTGAAAATTGGGTCCTCGAATTTACCAACTGAGCTATTCGTTTTACTCCAGAGAGATATTTTGAAATGTAATTGTTACAGAACAGCTCATAAGATTTTATACAATTAGTGGCACACAGGCACAGACAGTGCAATGTGCCCTTCCCCCAGCCTTGAGCAGGCTGGAAAGAACTTGTTTACCACAATAGACTTCATATTAGGACCTAGGTGAAGTTACCCACCTTGGCTGCAGGTACAGCTTCCTACAGGAACTTAGAAGAATAGACTTCCCACTGAGCTTGCCTTGAAACATTATCTGGCTGAGACAAACCATGGCTTCTCTGGCTGAAACAAAGGATCGGTTCAGTGGGGCTTTCACTTTAAATAGAAGAGGTGAATATTAAAATTTGAGCCTTGATCAGAAAACTGTCTTGGCTTCATGCTTCTCTCTCTTCTCTGTCTCTTTTTTTCATTTGCAGTCCTCCTTTCAGGTGAACCCAGTTTGTCTGTGGCCGCAGGCAGCTACAGTGCAATGTTGCTTCAATCTTCTAATCCATCTTCCTAAACACACACACACACACACACACACACACACACACACATTTGTCAGCTCTGCTGACATCTCTCAAAATTCTGTGAATTCACTATAGTACATTCTTTTTACCATGGGACTCTTAGGTAATGAGTCCCGATTTACCAAATACAGTGAAGTAATTCTGAATTCTTAAATCAATCATTGTTTCCTTATATAATATTTGGTTTTTTATAGTCTAGTGTCTAAGTTTGATTTTTTTTATTCTTGTGATAAAACAGTAACCAAGATGAACATAGATATTGTAGAGTGAAAAATTATAGATACTGGGTATATAGAATCCTTTTTAGACATATAAAATATTCTTTAGGCTTTCTTTATAAGGACATGGAAAATTTTCTAAGAAACTGAGCCATGAAGCAAGTTAAGAATGTGGAAAGACCAGGCACCATTACTGGAACTGGATGGACTGCAAAGAGAAAGGAAAGAATGCAAGTGAGCTAGGTGGAACCAAGCTGGGAACCAAACTGGGAACCAAGCTGGGAACCAAGCTGGGAACCAAGCTGGGAACCAA
>NW_021605506.1:4125281-4133755 GCF_004785775.1 Grammomys surdaster
CTGGGAACCAAGCTGGGAACCAAGCTGGGAACCAAGCTGGGAACCAAGCTGGGAACCAAGCTGGGAACCAAGCTTGGAACTAAGCTGGGAGCCAAGCTGGGAACAGCAGTGACAGGGCAAGGCTGAAGTAACAGGGCAGGACCACATTCTTGAGAAAGATTAACATACAGAGAGTTTTCACCTGATCCTGACTCATGTAGGTTGGGTTCCTTTGGAATGTTCTGCTATTTTTATGTTATGCCACCTTAGCAACCCCTCACCCCCCTCCCCATTCCCTGGTTTGTGGTTTTCCCTTTAAAACCCCTCTCAAACTGGCTGTCAGGGTCGATTCAGCAAACAAATGAGCAAACAAATTGGCCGGCAGTTAGCTGTCACATGCCCGAATAAACCTCGCTATTGCTCCAGTTCACGGTGTCTCGAGCAGATTACTGGGTGGTCATGACCTTCCGAGACTTGAGTGAGGGTCTCCCCTCTGCAGGGGTCTTCAATATGATAAGGTTTATTTGGCATACACATACTGATCATAGGCCATCATTTAAGGATATCAGGGTAAACACTCAAGCAAAATTCAGAAACAATAGTAACTCAAGGAGAATGTTGTTTAGTGGTCTTTGCCCTATGACTTACTCAATCATTTCTCTTATACCACCTAGGACAACATGCCCAGGAAAGAAAAAACACATAATAAGCTGGTTCCTCTCACATGATTCATCAATTAAGAAAATATACAATAGAATTGCTTTGAGAAGGAAAATGTTTTTCTCTCAGTTGAAGTTCTCTCTTTCTAGATTACTCTAGAAATCTAGAAAGCTTGCATCAAGTTGCCAAAAAATTAAATTAATATCTATCATACATAATCTAGAACAAATATTTTACTTTATATTTTCAAGGTATCATACTTTCTTTTCCTAGAACCTAGTCCATGTTCTCATTTCACATTTAGATATATGTTCCTTAAGTAATATCTTGGGGATTACTAGGTGATAACTTCTGTGTGATAATTAGCTTTGACAATTTTATAGACTCTAGAATCACTTAGGAAGAATATCTCTGTGGGGGGTTGTTTTATTAAGTTAATTGACATGATGTAATATGTCCACTGAGAATAGCAGTATTCTCTAGGCTGAGGCTCCTTAACTCTTAAAGAGCAGAGAAATCAGCCTGAATACAATCAAATGAGAATGCAGAAATTCATTTCTCTCTGCTCTTTTCTGTGAAGGGATATAACTGTGTGTTTGTAGCTTTTGTTTTACTTCCCCTCAATGATGAACTCTAACTTGGAAATATAAGTTGAAATAAACAACTTTCTCCCCTAAGTTGAGTTCTGCTAGTATTTTATCACAGATACAAAAAACATGATAATTTAAGAAGGCAGAATCTTTTATGATTTTTTTTGTGTTTCTAAAGACACAATTGTTGACAGAAAACACTGAATGATTGTATCAGCACCAGTTTCTTGAGGATAAATGTTAACTAAGGTAAATCACTGATGTCTTGAATTCAGAGAGCAAAACAACAACACTTTACAAAAATACTGTCTTGGATGATAGGTACTTCATGATTCATGGTTTCAGAGATATGAGGGATTTGAGTCAACTATGACAAGGACATTCAAAGAGCATGAAGTGATAGTTATTCACATGTTGGATTAGGATTCAGACTTAAGCAAACAAGGGCAAAAACATCAAAGACTCATCCCTAGTGGCTTACTTCTACCAAACGAAGGTATATAAACAGATATGGTTCCAGAAGATAAGTCAAAAATATTCTTAACATGAGATTGAAGGACAAATATCAATCAAACTGTAACAACCTTGATGTTAAGGTGATATTTATAGAATCACTATTATAGGCTTTGCCTTGGCCAAAATCCTATGAAAAACACAAGATGGATGGCTCACTTTTTTTTTTCAAGATGAAGCAGGGCAGACAATGAAATTTCTGTAAGCCACTGAACTAGAAGTGAATATACAACTATAAATTACCTCTGAATTCTACCCATTTGAGTTCCTTTCTTCATTGAATTTTTGCATGATTATTTTTCATTTTCTTACATTTTCAACATTGTCTATAAATACACACATACACACACACACACACAAAATCATTCCTCTTACAATTCCTAGAGTATGGTCATTAAGCATCAAACAAATGTAAGAGGATGTCATGAGATAGATTCCTCCATGGTAAAGTGTTAATAATGCAAGCATAGGAAACAGGGTATGAGTTTTCAAAATTCACATAAAGCCAAATAAAGTACCGCATAGCATCTGTAATCATGACTCTTTCACATCGAGGTAATAAGTCAAAAGAGAACAATCTATAGTAGTTCATAAGCCAGCTACCCAGGAGGGTGCAGCAGTTAGAATCTGTCTCACACAAGATATAATGTAAGTACTGACAACAGAGACCCCTAAACTCTGCAGATACACAGTACATCACATGTATTTGGACACACCCACACCCACCCACCTACATATATATATACACACATACACACGCACATACACACACACACACACACTTATACAATTTAAAAACCAATATGAAATGTAGATACTTACAGAGGAAATAATTCTATTTACTTGCTGCTGTATACTTCATACATTATTCTTGATAACAAAAAACTTCTTCAGTTATGGAATACTATCAATACCTTATACTTGTAATGACCCCCAAAGAGGACCCCCGACTCAAGTCCCAATCAGCGCGCACCCAAGAAGACACAAGAGACTGACTTGATGCAAATGGCAAAAGGCAGTTTACTAATGAGGGCCCTAAGATCGAAACACATCCCACGCAAGGGAAGGAATTTTGATCTAGAACCCCGAGAGCTCAGGGCTTTTATAGGGAACAGTGCAAGGGGGAAGGGGAAAGTGGGAAATTCTGGCGTGGTTACGTATAATTGGATATTTCAAACATCAGCACTTTGTGTAAGCAATCATTTTGACAGGCTGGATGGCCCACTATTTTCGACCATGAAACCTCAGACCTTCTAGGATAAACACCAGGTGGCCCATCTCTCACTTGGGCATGTTTAGACTGGTCAAGATATGTTTTTGGTTGTTTCTACATTTTTGGTCTCCTTGTCCCTAGAGGTGCTTGATATTTTTATTATGGCTATTTTCAGCAAGTTGTTGGTGGTCTCTGCTGAGTTGCTTTAACTTTTGCTCTAACAATACTGACCATAAAAACATAATTCATTGATTTAAAATACCAATTACAGTCATTGGCATGCAATTCACTCAAATTACATATTCTAGTTCAATCAATGCTATTTAATGCTGTTCACACCAGTTATATAATTTTTGCCACTGTTGTTCTGAATTTCAATATGCAGCTGAACCAGGCATATCATAAGAATAAACAACCACTAGCAACAACAACAAAACCTAATATGCTTCCTCACACAACACTATGTCATCTATCTTTTTGTATATGACACAGAGGACAATATTACTCAGAGGTTATTTAAAGTATGTACACAACTATGAATTAATTTTTTGTATTAGTTGAATCTGTTAACACTATTCTCATAGAAGGAAAAGAAAACAAGAAAAGATGTAGATGACCATCGAAGAAAGGCTGAATGTCAACATTTACCAGTCTACACATGTTGTACTAAAGACACAGGGTTACTGGAGACAGTAATGTATTTTCTCATCATTTCTTCATATTTATCTC
The DNA here is from genome assembly GCF_004785775.1 of Grammomys surdaster. Classification (NCBI taxonomy): domain Eukaryota; kingdom Metazoa; phylum Chordata; class Mammalia; order Rodentia; family Muridae; genus Grammomys; species Grammomys surdaster. Next base: position 4,128,966 of record NW_021605506.1, read on the forward strand.
TAGTTTAGGGCAAATCTGAACAGTTTGGGGACAAAAGAAAAAGGTTACTTAATATGCATAAAAATGATTTTTTTCTTTTGTGTACTTGCTGTTCAAAAGATACTTAAGATACCACTGTTTTCAAAACACACTTTCAGTAACATAAAGGAAATGAAAGCCACAGACCCACAAGGTAAAAGAAGAGAAATGAAGTTTACAAACTGTCCTCTAAACTCCACAAGCATGTTGTAACATTTGTATTTTTCTCCCCTATAGATAAATAAATATAAAAATTATAAATAAATGAACTTTATATCAAACAATTCTTACTTTCTACTTTCATAAATAGTTTTGAGGCATCTTGAATAAACACATACACTCTCATATATGTACATATTCAGTTAGAAATATCAATCCTTAATCATCTGCATGGGTCAATTGTGTCTTCAGAACACAGCAAGTTTATTCTGGATGTCAAATCTGGTTCTCCTTTAATCCTAACCATCCTTGGACCTCACAGATCAAGTTTTCATTAAGTTTCTCTTATCTTGTCGGCAAAACCAAGGTGGTTTCAATGAAGCAATGAGGATGTGAGATTGAGAAGGTATGAGGAGAATCAGAAAAAGGTTAGTTACAATTGATGACATAACTGAAAGTATTTAATTGACGCTTCAATTCACAATAGTCAGTGCAACTGACGGCTGAGAGAACCAAAGATGAATCAGACAAACTAAAAGTTTGAGTGTTTGCTTCCTAAAAATAAATCTGTCTGGGGAAAGAGTCAGTGGTAAAATACTGCTATGACAACATGAGACTCTAAATTCAAATTTATGCTGCTTATAAAATCCAGCAATAGATGTGTGTGTGTGTGTGTGTGTGTGTGTGTGTGTGTATCTGTGTCTGTATCTTTATGGTGAATGGCAGAGTTCAGACAAATGGATTATTGGAGCATTTGTTCAGCCAATCAAGATAATTCTTGAGTTTCGGTTCCAGTGAGTGTGGTGATTTGAATAGGCTTAGCCCATGGATTGGAAATATTAGGAGGTGTGGCCTTGTTGTAGAAAGTGTGGCCTTGTTGGAAGAAGTGTGTCACTGTGGGGGTGAGCTTTGAGACCCATGTTTTCCTACCTGGAAGGCAGTATTATATTAGCCTTCCAATCAAAACATAGAACTCTCAGCTCCTCCAGCTCCATGGTTGCCTAGACAATGTCATGCTTCCTGCCGTGATGATAATTGACTGAACCTAAGAACCTGTAAGCCAGCCCCAGTTAAGAAGGGCTTAAAAAAGTTGTCTTGATCATTGTGTGTCTATTCACATCAATGGAAACCTTCACTAAGGCAGAAGTTGGTAGCAAGGGCGGAATTAGTCCTGTGAGAAGTCTGTGATTGACCTGACCACATTTTTGTTTGAAAGAATGTGAATTTTATGATTTTGGATTTGGAAATCCTCAGAATGCTTTAAGAAGGGATTAATGGCTCATCCTATTTGGAATATGGAAAACATTGGTATTAAGGGTGATTTGAACTCTTCAGACCTGGCCCAAGACGTTTCCAAGGAAAAGAATGTTAGCACGTGGTATATAGACAGTTTTTGTGTTATTTTGGGAAAAAAAATTGAGGTCATTTTGACCTTGCCTGAAGAGTCAGTCTGAGATTAAGGTATAGAGACTCACATTAGCTGCATTAACAAATGAGGTCTCATAACAATCCAGTTAAAAGTCTGTACTGTGGTTTAGTCTCATGAATATTTTAATAAACCATCACATGCTTTAAAATAAAAAAAATACAAAATGTATCATTCAAGTAATAAATTGGCACCTGGAAATAAAATGGAGCTGTATCCTGTGTTTTAGGAAATAAACATATTAAGGAAGTGGTGACTTTAGGGCAAGGTCCCACCCAACTAAGCTTATTGTTTATGCATTTACTGTAGAACAATGGATAGTTTGATGGTTTAATCTGGAATGAACTACAATCCAGAAATGTTGAGATTCTTGAGACTGTGATACTGATTTTGAAGCTGTAAGTCCTAGGCTTTTGATACATATATTGAGGAATAGTCACCCTGAAAAGCTTAAGCCCAAGTATGGTGGTAAACACCTTTATTCCAAGGACAAAATGGCAAAGCCCATCTCTGAGTTCAAGGCCAGACTGGAACAGAGCAAATTCTAGGTGAAGAAAAACTTAAATATGGGTGTGGTGCTACAGTGTTCTAGAAACAGATCTCTACAGAACAAGGTCAGTGTACAGAGCAAGTTCCAGGAGGAGCCAAGTTTAGACAGTGAAGGAGTTAGAAAACAGCAAGCTGGTTAAATTGTTAGAAAACAACGAGGCCATTGTCCAGCTGTAGAAAGCACAAAACTGAGAAGATTTGGCCATGTGTATTTTGCTATGCCATTAGTAATAGATGGGCCTACTGGGATAGTAGGTACTGGTTAGCTGGAGATAAGTGACCAGTGATTAAGGAGTGAGCAGAACTGCCGTGTCTGCCCTCAGTGGGATAGCCTTGTGGAGACTTGAAGTAGAATAGTGGAGCAATACCAAGCATGGCCCCACTTGTTCAAAGGAGAAAGGAATTGTGGGAGGGGTGACTGGGAGGGAACAATAAGTGGAATGGAAAGCAAATAAGTAAAATAAATAAATGCACTGTATCACTAGGCAGGAAGAAGATGGTAAACATGAGTTGGAGGTAGGCTATCTTACCTTGAGCATATCTGCCAGTGACTCCCTTAGTAAAATACAGCTCTACCTCATCAAGGCTCTACAACTTTCACAAACAACACTACTAGCTGGGGACTAACTGCGTAAAACATAAATTGTACCACCTCTTTTATAATTGCCCTGTAAGTTACACAAAATGAAATAATTGTTCACTCAAGGCCATAGTTGAAAAGTAGTGGGAAAAAATGACCAACTGCAGTTGGTGAAACATCATGAGAAAACAAAAATGCTAGATGTTCCCCAACTCAGTAGACAACCCTTCAAATTGTCAAGCTCCAACACTGTACTCATTACTTGTCATGCAATAATTAGTGCCTAAGATTTAAATAAGTAAGTCAAGACATTCTGCTATGGTTTGGATAAGCATCTTCTCCAAAGGTCCCCAGTTATATGTATTGTCCACAGGGTGATGTTAGGGAAAGGTAAAAAAACATTTGATATGTGGATCATTAGTCCACTCGTGACTTCCCCTCAAAGAGGATTATGGGACTTCTGTTTCTCCTCTATGCTTTTTAGCTCTTGGTTAGCCTGTCTGTTTCTCACCATCATATGCTTTTCTGTCAGAAATCCAGAAGTGAAATAGAACCTGCAGAATAATGAATAACATAAACTTTCCTTCTTATATATTAATCGTCTCAAATATTTTATTGCAGTAAAAGGAAGCTAGCATTTTGAAAATTCAATTCACTACACAATTGAGTTTGCTTACCTATTAGTCCTTTTTGGTGATATTTAATTCAAACATATAAATGCATATACAGCCCCAAATCCATTCACATAACTGAATGCCACATGTCTGACACAGTATCTCCCATTGAGCTAAGGTTCTCCTTTCAAATGTGATCCATCACCTACAACTTCTACTTATGTTTCTTACTCAAATAAACAAAAGATTTTGTCTTCTTTTCATATGTGTCTATGTGTGTTTTATATGATAGTGCATGCATGTATGAGTATCCCAGTGCATACATTCATGAGCGGGCATGTAGAAGCTACAGTGAGTGGCCTCAGTACCTGAGATAACAGGTACACACTGTCCTGTCTGGAATTATTTTTTTGTAAGTATTGGGATTTCAATTTGAGTTCCTAGAATATTCATCAAGCACTCTTTCTCACTGAGCTCTGTCTGTCCTCAGCCACCATCCTACCTTTTTTTTCAATATAAAATTGTTTTGATTATTTGGAAATTTTACATCATGTACCCCTATCACACACATTTACTAGCCTTTCCATATCTGCTACCTCGCACTTGTGACCTCCTTCCAAAAAGTCTAAAGTAAAAATAAAATAAAATAAAAACAAGTCCAATAAAATAAAACAAGTCCAATTTGTGTTATCTATATACTCACTGAGGCAAACTTTGATTAGCTTTTTCCTTAAGTCGAACTGAGTCATTTCCCTCCCAGAACCCCACCAGAAGTCATTAATTGTGGAGAGCTACATTTCAGCATCTTTATCATACATTTTTTTTTTCTGAGACAGGGATTCCCTGTGTAGCCCTGTCTATCCTGGAGATGACTCTGTAAACCAGTCTGGCCTCCAACTCAGAATTCCACCTGCCTCTGCCTCCCAAGTGCTGGGATTAAAGGCATGCACCACCTCTGCCCGGCTTTTATCACACTTTTAAAGATCTCTTTTCAATGGCTTCTGTGACTTTTAGCGGTGGAGGTTTCACAGAAGCCTTCCATGTCCCTTTTGCAACTATCAGTATAACTGCAGTAGTCAGCAGGAGACATACTGTGGGGATCCACATGATTTCTGGTGACAGCAGACAGCACAAACATGGCCTCTAGCCACAGTAGGACCCTGGATTCACACACAGCCCTCAAAGACAAACTGGAACATGGACATCACCATTGCTAGCATCAGGTGCATCTGTAGACAGCAATAAGACATGTTATCTTTAGCTGACATCGCTGTTTCTGAGTCCTTGACACACAGCACTTGCCACACTCTCCCTTTGTGCATGTATCATATGCATCATGGCCCAGATAAAAGTCTCACCCTGAGACCTGTAGCTCCTTCTCCTCCTCCTCCTCCTCGTCCTCCTCCTCCTCCTCCTCCTCCTCCTCCTCCTCCTCTTCCTCCTC
>NW_021605506.1:4133855-4180791 GCF_004785775.1 Grammomys surdaster
CTTCTTCTTCTTCTTCTTCCTCATCCTCAACCTCTTATAGCCTCTCAGAGGCCTCCACTGCCAATAAAACCTTCCACATGAGACCTGAGACTTGGTGTGATTTTTCCCGGATTGCTCTGACTAGGCTTAAAACCATGGCCTCTGGTGTCAGAACAAGTTACTCACATCATTGTATCTCCCAGCAGCACTACTGTCTACGAACAATAACATAGCTTCAGACTGCAGCACAGACCACAGACATGCATGGCATTTAGTGGCAGCTATAGTGGGACTCAGACACAGACAAGATCCTCAGGAGTGGCATGGATCTAGACAAGAGCATGGGCTCAAGTGGCATCACAGGTCACTCAAATCAATAGGGCATGTTCTAATTTAATAATTTCTTGAATGTCATACAAAGCTCTGCATCTCCATAACTCCTGCCCCCTCTTCCTCTACCTCCTTCCATCCCCACATCCTAAATTCACAATCACCTGTGTAATTAGTTTGGTTACTTATATATTTTCCTTTCTGACATTTTGAAATGTCTTTTTCTTTCTCCAAACGTTAGTCACTGTAGCCTTTCTGTCATTTTGTTTTCAAGTTTTGAAAGTTGTGACAGAACTTACTTCTCAGTGTTGCTGCAGGGACATCAAAGTTAGGGTCTCCCTGCTTTCTCATTTTGTATATCAGGGAGTTATTTGTAATTTTCTAGTCTTTCTTTGTCATTCTTTCCTTTTGAATCTCTTATAAAGAAAACTCCTGTCTTGTGACAGTTACAGTTATGATCTTCACATTTATTATGCTGAGAAAGGAAGAGACACTTAGGAGGGGCAAGATATCTCTGTTTCCTCAGGACCTTCCCAGGCCAGGACTTTGTTTCATGATGCATCATTGTCCAGCCACAGTTTTCAGACACCAATAAAATTAATGAGGGAAACCTGTTATAAAAAAATATGTAGGACATTATTTTGCTAATGTGTGTAAAATGCTGTTTTGACTACTGGTACTTTCATCTTAGGATGAGTGGATTAGAAATGCTATGACAAACCAAGAAACTTTTATATAGAAAGGCTAGAGGTGTAGCACATCTCTGTGGTATACTGTTTATTTTATCCTCTCATCTTTATGTATCATCCTTTCTCTCTCTCCCTGTCCCTCTCCTTCCCCCTCGCCCTCTCCCTCTCCCTCTCTCTTTCTCTCTCCCTCTCCCTCTTCTTCTCCCTCTCCCTCTTCCTCTCCCTCTCCCTCTCCCCTCACCCTCCCCTTCTCCCTGCCCCCTCCCCCTCCGCCCCCTCTCTCTCTCTGTGTTTACACATGGATGTATGTGTGGTGATAGAGATCAGCCTCTTATATTGTTCCACTGGATGTCTCCCACACTTATTTCTTTAAACCAAGTTTAATATTTTATTTATATATTTTTATTATTGGATTTACTGTGTGTGTCAGGAAGTATATGGGCCACTGGATATGTGTCGAGGTCAGAGGGTAACTTGTATAAGTCTTTTCTTTCTACAATGTGGATCCTTCATATCAAACTAAAGGACAAGTGATTTTCTCAATGAGACATCTTGCCTGCCCCCTTGCTCCAGTTTGAGACAAGGTCTTTCACTCACCTAAAATTCATCTATACTAGCCTGACCACTGAGCGTGACTCCATCACCCCAGCTCTGGCATTACAAGCATGTGCCCCAACCATTTGAAGATTTGTATCTGGATTCTCAGAATTGAACTAATGTCATCATGCATGTGTTGTGAGTACTTTACCAAATAAACTATCTTTCCCAGTAACATGTTACATTTTTGATAATTTCATACATCATTTTCAAGCTAAATAGATTTTCCTCAGCTCCATACAGTTTTTATTTAATGAGTTTCTTGTGACGCGTGCCCACCTCGCCAGCAAGGAAGACACGGATCCTTCCGCAGTAAACGTTTATTCCAATGCAAAGAGGAAGACACCGGGCCCGGAAGAGGCACTGTTTATATACCCTTGGAGCAGCGTGTCCACTTCTGATTGGCTGCTTACTCATTACCCGCCAAAACGCCCCGGGATGGGCTGTGACTTTGGCGTGCTTTTACCATAGCACATGCACGGTTTATTTGTTTACTTGGAGGAGCACCAGATGCCAGCGCCATCTTATAATGGCGAATACTGTCAGCACAAGCCGCGGCTTTCCACAGTTTCTCATATACTATTTTTCATTTCTAATACTTCTTTGTTGTTTCATTTTTTGTCATTTTATTTACCTCCCCAGTTCCTTCATCTATTGCTTAGCCTTCAAATAGATGTGCTAGTATTTGAGAAGTTATTTCAGTATTATCATTTCTAACCATATTTCATATATATATATATATATATATATATATATATATATATATATATGATCAAAATATATATTCTGTATGAGAAAAAAGTAGGCTTTTCTGATTTTGACCTCTAGTGTTCATAGGATGTTGACGTACATTAGTGTTAAATTTTACCTTCAACCTTTTTTGACTGTGTGGTGCTCCTGATTTTTTTGATCTATGACCAAAGTCTTATCAGGAGATACTATCTGGAAAAAAGGCTCCATGAAGACATTGAGTCTTCTCTGATCTGTAAGCCAGATTCTCATCTCATACCATTTATATGAGTGCAGTCCACTGTATACATAAGAAACTTAATTACAGTAAGAATGTACTGAATTTGAAGCATAACAATACACTCAGTAGAAGTGATGTTGCATCTTCTAGCAATAAGGAGGATTAACATATAAATGTGTTTGCCACTGAGGCTAATGACTTGAATTTCCCAGTCCCCACATGATAGGAGAAAATTATCTCCTATAACTTGTCCTCTCACCTCCATATGCACCTCAAGATACATCCAACCCATATTCATACATTCAAAAAAAAATTGCAATTGTGCACCATATTCATACATTCACATGAACACATTCAATAAATGTGACAAAATTTTAAATTCCATCTTCATTCTACATGAATCATGAATGTAGAGAAAACTACAATATTTCAAATGTAAACTAAAGCAGGAATGATAATGCCCCTCCACAGGATTGTTATCAAGATTAAACAATGAATACAGGAAATTAGTGTCTGACATTCATTAAAAAGTCATTAAACTGTAATTGGTTTTGCTTCACGGCTCCAACTTCATTGGGTTTTAATTTCTTTCTCCAACAAAAATGAAAATTATTTTCTAAAATAGTAAGCTGGTATTAAGTATATTTCACTATAAAAGCATGAAAGTTTATTAACTGAAAGTTAGAACCAAATTTAAAGATACTAAATTTGCTTACAAGGCATATATTTCCATAGAATCCTATATGGTGGGATTTATACACCTCTATAATTGAAAAAATAGCTGTAAGGATAGAGCTAAAAATACCATTCCTGTGTCTCTCTAATTCTGAATTTTCTTCTGTATGATAGTAGGTTCTGTAAGAGCAAGCTTGGAGTAGCTCAAAAAAATCCCTTTTCTTTAGGCCAATTGACACAAATGGCCTCATGATTTTCTTTCATTTCCCATAATGCCTTATAAACACTACTGCTTTGCTTTTCTACAGCTTTGTGTGCTGTGCTTCTGGGCATAGTTCCATGTTGCATATCATTTCATAATTTCTTGTCTTTGTTTCCAAAAAAGCTACTTTTTCTGCTTGTTTTTGCTCTGTAGTGTATTATTTACAATATATTCTAATATATTCCTTGTTGAGGTAAACTAGAGTATAATGGCTGACTTTTTTGGCCCATTCAGAACTCATGTGTAAAAGAATTAACCCAGCAATATTTTTCTAAAGACATCAACATATATATATATATATATCATCTATCTATGATATATATATATCTATATCTATATATAGATATATAGATATAGATATATATATATCATCTATCTATCATCTATGTTTGGAAGCGAATCAGCTTTAAAAACAGTTTATCTAAACTATCTGGTTTTAGATATATTCTTAGGAAAGAAGAAATACTAACATTCATATTTATGTTGTTCAGAATAAAACAAAATTATTTCTGTGCAAAAGGCTTTTGAGTGTACATATAGGAAATTAAATGCCATAAGTAATATTTAAAATCTTCTTACCAGCAACTGACAAGCTAATTCACTGTATACTATGTTGTTCATTTCATGTATTTTGTACTCTTCACACCTTGGATTATATTGCACTTTCTTCCTTGAATATTGTTTCATCAGGATGTCTACAAATCAATCCACAATTGAAGTATTACTTTCACATTTTCAAACTAGGTTACTTATTTCGTCTCTGAAAATGTGTAATTTTTAAATTTCATATGGCAGTTTTATACTTCAATCTTTTTCAATTTTTTATTGAATAGTTTTAGTCATTTACATTCAGATGTCATCCTCTTTCTCCATTTCCCCTTCCTAGAAAACCTCTATCCCATCTTCCCTCCTTCTTTTTGCTTTTATACCACTTAATTACATGCAAGTATTAAGGTCAGTTCTAGGTTGAGGAACTAGCAATATAGCAGATGCAAATAGACAAGGAACAAGCAAAACAATAGACACAAATAGTCAAAGAACAAGCAAGGAAATAAACAAAGTTCCATGAACATACTCACGATAACTGTTTAAATGACCTCATTGTCAGTTATTATGTATTCCTTTTCACTACTGACTTTGTTTCTATGGATTTTCTCATTCTGTCTTTGGTTAATTTTGCTAAGGTTTTGTTCATCATGTTCATTTTCCCAAAAAATTACTTCTTAGTTTCATTGATTTTTTGTATTATTTTCTTTGTTTCTAGTTTTATCTGATTGATTTCAGCCCTGATTTAGATTATTTCCTGCCCCCTCTGTTTCTTCTTCTAGTTGTGTTTCTTTCTCTTTCCTCCTCCTCCTCCTCCTCCTCCTCCTCCTCCTCCTCCTCTTCTTCTTCTTCTTCTCCTCCTCCTCCTCTCCTCCTCCTCCTCCTCTTCTCCTTCTCCTTCTCCCTCTTCTGCTTTTTCTTCTTTTTCTACTCCCCTTCTCCCTCCTCCCCCTCCTCCTCTTCCTCTTCCTCCTCTCCCTCCTCCTCCTCCTCTTCCTCCTTCTCCTTTTTCCTCTTCCTCCTCTTCCTCCTCCTTTTACTCCTCCTCTTCTTCCACCTCTTTCTCCTCCTCCTCTTCTTCCTTTTCTAATTCCTGCTTCTCCTCCTGCTTCTCCTCTTCCTTTTTTTTTCTAGAGATTTTGGATACAATTTAAAATTGCTGATATGAGAACATTCTAATTTCTTTTTATAGGCATTTTGTTGCTATGAAATTTCCTCTTAGCATTCCTTTCATTGTGTCCCATAAATTTGTGTATGTTATGTTTTTATTTTCATTGAATTCTAAAAAGTCTTGAATTTCTTTATTTATTCATTGACTCAGAGATCATTAAATAAAGAGTTGTTCAACTCCATCAGTGTGGAAAATTTCCAGTGTTTCTGTTGTTGAAGTCCATCTTTCATCAATGGTGGTCTGATGAGATATATGGTGTCATTTCAACTTTCTTGCATCTGTTGAGGCTTGCATTGTGACCTATAATGTAGTAAATTTTGAAGAAGGACCCATGACACTGAAAAGTTATAGTTATTGTGTTTGGGTGAAATATTCTGTGGATTTCTGTTAGGCCCATTTTATTCACAATGTCTTTTATTTTCATTGTTTCTTTGCTTATTTTTTGTTCTAGATATCTTGCCATTTGATGAAAGAAGGGTGTTGAAGTATCCCACTACTTATATGTAGGATTTGATGTGTGATTTAAGTTTAAGCAATGTTTCTTTTACAAATGTGGATTCCCTATTGTGTGGGGAATAGATGTTCAGAATTGAGATACCATATTTGTAGATTGTTTTCTTTGATGAGTATGAAGTACCGTTTCCTGTCTCTTTTGATTGATTTTTTAAAAATCTATTTTATTAGATATTAGGATGGCTTCTGTAGCTCTCTTCCTGGCTCAATTTACATGGAGAACATTTTTTCAGCCCTTTACTCAGAGGTAATAACTATCTTTACTGCTGAAGTGTTTTTCTTATATGCAGGAGAATGATGGATTCTGCTTTTGAATCCATCTGTTAGCCTGTGTTGCTCTCTGGGTAACTGAGTCCATGTATGTTGAGGGATATTAAAAATCAATGGTAGTTACTTCATTTTGGTAGTCTGTATACGTGTGTGTGTGTGTGTGTGTGTCCGTGTGTGTGTGTGTGTGTGTGTGTGTGTGTGCGTTCCATGTTTTTGTTGATATGGAATTATTTCCTGTGTTTTCTTGGATATAGTATCTGAATAGGGTTGGGGTTTTCATTCAGATATTTTCTGTATGGCTGGATTTGTGGATAGACAATGTTTGAATTTTAACTTGTCTTGAAATATCTTGTTTTTTTCCATCAATGGTGCTTGAGAGTCTTGCTTGATATAATAGTGTAGGTTAGCACCCTTGATGTTTTTGGTGTTTTGGAGGTTGCAAGATATGGATTCCAGCCCTTCTAACTTGTAGAGTCTTTGTCTAGAAGTCAGGTATAATTCTGACAGGTCTGCTTTTCTATGTTGTCTGGCTTGTTTGCCTTGCTGCTTGTATATTTTATTATTGGCTATTTTATTTATTTATATTTCAGATGCCATCCCCTTTCCCTATTTACCCTACCTAGGATCCTCTATCTCATCCCCCTTCCTCCTCCTTCCCTTTATACCATTTGAATTTCATGCAAGATTTCAGACCAGTTCTAGGTTGAGAGACTAGCAATAAATAGATGCAAATTAAGGAACAAGCAAGACAATAAACACAAATAGTCAAAGAATGAGCAAGGCAATAAACAAAATTCCATGAACACTCCAGTGATCACTGTTTCTAAAGGCTTATCAGGATGACAAGAATATCTGAGCCAGCTTCCCTGTCCTAGGCTAATGTCATTTTCATGTCTGAACCCTATTTCCTTGTTCTAGCCTAAAATTTATATTCCTGCCTGAAATTACTTTTTTGTTACTAATATTATTGTTACTAATATTTAGATTCCTGCCTGAAACTACTTGTTTGTTCTGACCTAAGATTTAGATTCCTGCCTGAAATTACATCTTTATTCTAGCCTAATGTCAGATTCCAGCCTGAATCCTACTTCTTTGTCCTTGGCCAATGTCATTTTCCTGCCAAGCAGCTGATTTTCTTGTCCTTGGCCCATGTCAGATTCTTGCCGAGCAGCCCCAAAGGCTCTCCATCTCTCTGTACTTTTTTATTTCATGAACAAGACTGAGCCTGACAAGAATGCCTTCCTTACCCATCATGAAATATGAATCATCAAAAGCAATGCACTTATGTCTTAGGTTGATAAGGCTCTGTGCAGAATCTTACCTGTCCTTGGCATGCGGGCCTGTTAACTTAATAACTCTGTCCATTTTTAAGTACAATCAGTATACATTGGCTGCTAACATGTTGATGTTGTTAAAGACAAACTTTAACATAATGAGCAGGAATAAAAATATTCTGAGGACCAAAAGGACTAGCATGATCGAGCTATATATGCCATTCTTGAAGCTTGACCAAAATAGAAATACTGACCTCAGACCATGAGTAATTTTATCAGCAATATCTACTACATCAACACTTGGCAGAGCAGCATTCTTGAAATGTATAAGCTCACTACGTAAAGTTAAAACATCCAGAGAGGTGTTAGAATTATACTAAATATACTGCAAGGGTCTTTAAACTTTTTCCTAATTATAGTGACTATCACTGTAAATTTTAGAACTATCATGAATCCAAAGGTATTTGGCATGACACTCAGGATGGTGTCTGAAGCTCCTTCCAATAATTTGAATAGGATAAAAGCATCAATTAGTTCATCCAAATGCCTATGTAAATCCTTTTGTATATTCAGCACACTAGTAAAAATTTTACTAAATGATTAACAAAAGTAGCTGTCTTAACTTCTTGTGTCAAAGCAATTGCAGAAGTAGTGGTGCTAGCAATTAAAGTAATTAAAGCTGTTATACCAGCAATAATCAAGCCCACCACAATCTTGCTTTTACTTAAAGCCTGACTCATTTCTTCCAGTACTTGCAGGCTATTTTTAGAATACCACGATTCTGTGATTCTCATGGCACTAAAACAAAAGCTGATTGATAGACCTCTGTAACTAACATCCTGGATTTCAAAACGCAAACACAATTAAAAGGTGTACAATCAATGCATCTTACATTAACTTGATAATTAAGAGTATGGTATCTCAAACACATGTACTAACACCTGTTTGAAATCCAGCTCCTGCCCAAACTTTATCTCTTGCTAACATAATATCATAGAGAATTGCAGCTAACTTCCATATTTGTCTCTGAAAATTTCCAGAACCAGACTTCCAAATGAAGACTTTTATTTCCAATATTGGGATGATTTCTAGACCAGTCCATGATTGAGTCTGAATAAATGGTTACATTTAAGAACAATACAAGGGTCATTATAAATTCTCTCTTTGATTCTCTGTTACACAAAGTCTAAAAACTTGAGTTAAGGCAGCTTGTTCCATAAGGGGAATAGGTAAGCAATGGTGGATTGGGAATATATGTCCAAATACAGCTTCCCAGTCACCATTGTCAGGGCACTCAGCAAGCTCACAGGTCAGCATCATTCTTTGTCCTGGCATCAGCATGTCTCACTTTTTGTTCTGGCTGCTACCATACTCATTCAGCATACTGCAGAAAAAACACAAACATGCCCTCTTCCCTTTATTTAATACCTGATCAGGATCAGGGCTTACACCAGTAAGTGAATCCTTCCTGTTCACCTATGCATAAGTATGCCTAAGACATAACTCACAGACCACATGAAATTCATGAAAAAGCAAGACCAAAGTGCTCACTTCTTAGAAGTTGCTATTTAGAAGTTTTAGTTACTTCTTAGAAGGAGTAACAAAATACTCACAGGAGCAAATAAGAGACAATGTGTAGGGCAGAAACTGGAGGAAGGACCACCCAGAGACTGTCCCACCTGAAGATTCCCCCAGATGGAATCACCATATGGAAACACTGTTGTGGATGTCCAGAAGTACATGCTGATAGGAGTCTGGTATACTTGTCTCCTGAGAGGCAGATCCTCACAGCTAACCATCAAACTGATCACAGGGTCCCCAGTGGAGGAGCTAGAGAGAAAACTGAAGGAGTTGAAGGGGCTTGAGGCCCTATGGGGAGAGCAACAATACCAACGAACCAGAGTTCCCAGGGTCTAAAGAACTAGTACAGAAACACACATGGAAGGACCCATGTCTCCAGCTGAATATGTAGAGGAGGATGGACTTGTCAGGCATCATTGGGAGAAGAGGGTCTTTGTCCATTGAAGGCTGGATGTCCCAATGAGTGGGGATTCAAGAGCGGTGAGGTGGGAATGGGTGGTTGGGTGGGGGCACACCCTCTCAGAAATAGGAGGAGGGAGGATGGATTCCTAGGGGTGGGTGGGATAGGGAAAGGGGATAACATCTGAAATGTAAATAAATAAAGTATCCAATTAAAAAAAAAAACAGGGAATAGAAATGGGTATTGTAGTTAAACATTTGAGACTTTTTGGCAGCAATTTAACATTACCCATATTACCGGGATTCCTTATAATGTTCAAGGACAAGAGACTGTGGAAGGGGCTCATGTAATCATGGAACTTGAAAACAATATTTTCATAAAGTAAAAAGGGGGAGATATATTCCCATACCCCACAAATTTATTTAAATCATGTTCTTTTTATTTCTTATTTTAAATTTTGTTTAAAAAAATTGGAAGCCAAGGAACTTTCTGCTGAATGCTTTGCTGCTATTAATATTCTCTCTTTTCTCTGTAGGTTTTGTGTTTTGATGATTATGTGGTAGGATTTTTTTTCAATATAATTAGTGTTGCTTAATGTTTTTTTTTTTTAATGTTTATAGACATATCTTTCTCTTGGTCAGAAATGTTTTCTGCTATGATTTTGTTGAGAATATTTTCTGGGGCTTGGAGCTGGAACCTTGATTTTCTTCTATTGTTATTATTCTTACATTAGGTCTTTTCATGGTATTACAGATTATCTGGATCTTTTCTGTCAAAAATCTTTAGCTTTAATATTTCCTTTGGCTGATGTATTGATTTCTTTTATTGTGTCTTCCAAGCCTGAGATTCTGTCATCTATCTCCTGTATTCTTGTTGGTGATGCTTGCATCTGTTGTTCCTGTTTTTATAGCTAGATTTTCCATCTCCCAGATTTTCTCAGTTTGTGTTTTCTATATTGCTTCCATTTTTTGTTTTAAGATCCTGCACAGTTTTATTTATTTCCTTTTCCTATTTAATTGTACTTTCCAGTATCTCTTTTAGGGATTGATTTTTGCCTCTTTAAAGACCCCTATCATCTTTATTAGATTGGATTTTAGGTCATTTTCTTGTGTTCTGTTTATATTAGGATATGCAGGGCTTGTGATAGTGGGGTAGTTCTGCTTTGAAGATGTCAGATTGCTGTGGCTCTCGTTAATTGTGTTCTTTCAGGGGCCTGATGTTTTGGTCCCTGGATGTTGTAGTAGATATTAGGAGGGGTCTGAACCTTGATGGTCCTGGAGTAGAAGATCTCTGATCAATATCCTGGAGCTGTATGATTCTGGTCCTGCAGTTATATATGGTTCAGGATCATCAGGTCTGAAGAAATTCGACAAAGAGATGGCAAATTAATGACCCACTGGCATGGCAGACTGCTCAAGGCACCTGGTTTTTTCCAGAGAACTCAGAGATCAGGGGAGTTGGTTGGGGAAAGGAAGCTTATCTTTATGGTTCAGGAGTCTGAACCATGGTGGAGGAAAGGTTTCAGGAGAGTATGAGTGGGTGAGTGGAGGTCCTCCTGGTATAGAAGTCTTTTCAGGGATGATTGGCATGGACCAATGGGATCAGCAAGCTGAGAAGATAGGTATGAAAAGAGAAATTTACCTGTATGGCTCAGGAGTATGATGGAAGTAGAGGAGAGGTGGCAGGTGAGTGGTCATACAGCCTAACATGGTAAGCTGTTCCCACACAATGTATTTCTAGTAAAGTTACCCCAAATTCATCTCAGATATTCCTCTTCATCCCTGTATCTCTTCAACTTTCAGTCATTTATAATTCTTCTAATAACCCATCAAATCCATTTTATACGCCCCATATTTTCCTTCATGTGGAGCTATCCACTAGAGCACAGTCAACTTTCCAGGGTCTACAGCTTTACAGAAAAGTAACTTTTCCTATTCCAGAAACCAGCACCTGGGCATAGATTTGTAGTCAGGTGCTAATGCATGTGAACCGTTACCATCTCTGTGCTTAAATGCTTACTGCCTTTTTCTAGTGCAGGTCTTATGCAACCAGTCATAGTGGCTGTGATTTCATGAGTGAAGTTGTCCTGTCATGTCCAGAAGACATTATTTTGCTTCCCTTGCTGTCAGTTTGCAATGTTGCAAAAATAAATGCATCTTTAGAAAGCCCAAGAAAGCAATCACAAGGTGGGGGGTGAGCATGCAGGGGTGGGGCGGAGGAACCTGGGAGGGAAAGTGTACAGGCGTGGGGGTGGGGAGAGAGGAACATGATCTGCTATTGGGTGGGGAAAAGGACTGAAGCCCTGAGGGCCACCAGAAAAAAATGGAAACAGGAAACCTCATGTGGTACGAGGTTAGGGGGACTCTCCAGAAAGTACCAGAGACCTGGGAGGGGAGAGACTGTCAGGACTCAAAGGAAGGGACCTTAGATGAATGCCCTACAGTGGGGAGAGGGAAATTGTAGAGCCCACCTCCAGCAGAAAGACAAGGCATCAAGTGAAGGATGGGGTTGCCATCCAACACTCAAAAATCTGACTCATAACTTTTCTTCCTGAAAAGAACTGCAGGGATGGAAATGGAAAGGAGCCTGAGGAAAAGAAGGTCCAGTGACAGGCCCAAAGTTGGATTCAGCTCAAGGGGGAAGCCCTAGAGCCTGACACTATTACTGAGGCTATGGAGTGCTCACATAAAAAGGCCTATTATGACTGCCCTCCAAAAGACACAACAAGCCGCTGATAGAGTCCGATGCAGATATCTGCACCCAACCAATGGACAGAAGCTGCTGGCCCTTGTGGTTGAATTAGGGAAAAGCTTGAAGAAGCTGAGGAGGAGAGCAACTCTATAGAAGGACCAGCAGTCTCCTGGTCCCCCAAGATCTCTCAATCACTGGACCACAAACCAGGCAACATATACCAGCTGATATGAGGCTCCCAACACATATAGAGCAGAGGACTGCTGGGTCTAAGTTCAGTCAGAGAAGATGTACCTAACATCCAGAGACTGGATGCCTCAAGGAGTTTAGAAGTCTGGTGGGGTTGGGTATGTGGACATCCTTGTGGAGACAGGGGTTGGGGAAGAGATATGCGATCTAGAACAGTTGGAGGGTGGACCAGGAGCAGAATAAAATTTGATGTGTAAAAAGGTAAATAAATAAAAGATTTTAAAAAAGAAAGCCCTTCTTTGAACTGGCTGAAATTAATATGAACCTCTTATCTTCTAATCTTTTGTCAATTACATTAATAATTGGTGGGAAATAAAGGGATTTTGTATTCTGTGATATTTTGTATGTTGTTGAGGTTTGGTCTTTTGCTCTGTATTATAAAGTGTAAGCCCCAAAGACCTAGTTACTCCAGAGTCTACACGCATAACCAGGTGACACTTTGTGATCTGGCCTTCAAGTTATTTCTAATTGGTAAGAAAAGATGCTAACATCCAAATATTGGGCAGAGGAAACATAGATGGGGTAGAGTACCTGAACTTGGTGATCAGGGAAGAATCACAAGGCTGAGAAGAAGGTGAAGAGAAAGGGAAGCTGCCATGGATTAAAGGATTCATGAAAATATGGCCATGAGGTATTGCCAATTGACAGTAAAAGTTGTAATAACCCAGGATTATCAACAGAAAAGTAGATTCTAATAGGTTAAAGGTTGTATGTGTGTCTTTTATCTGGGAACTAAATGGTCAAATGCAAGGGATTGGGATTAAACATTTCTACAGAGGGATGCCTCATAAATAATAATTCCTATAGGTCAAAGTCCAGATTTAGAGCATTCCTGGTCCTGTTTTACAAATGTGGATTAATCTTCTTCTAGAGCTTCCAGAACTTGGAAGTAATAGAACTGAAGTAGGAGTTAACATTTTCTAAGTACAATGTGGTCTCTCTACCTTGCACAGTGAACCTGGAGAAGAACCAACATCATTACTGGAAAATGGAGAGACATTCTAACAGTACTGAGTTCTTTCCAAACAACTGTGTAAAAAAGGATCCAATAATTCACACTGGTCAGATCTCCTTGGATACAACTGAAGCTCTGAGGAAAATAAAGGCAAGTTTCTTGTTCTACAGATGACTACAGAGCACCAAACTCGATAAGCCCAGGTGTGTCTCACACAACAAATAAAATAAACATATATCTCTTTAAGATATTTTATGACATTTTATAAAATGGGAGTCTTTGTATTTGAATCCCAAACAGTAACTTTATGTAAAACAAAGAAATAAAGGACTATCTTGTTTTCTCTGAACTACTCATTTCTACCATGGATTTTTCATAGAATGTACACATATTCATCCCTGGGTACAGAGCCTGCTCATCTTCTGCTGGGTTGGATTCTGTTTGCCCAACAGACAGAACTTTCTTGTAAATTTTTCATGAAAGAACTATTTTGTATCTAATTATATTGTTTTGCTCCCCTCAAAATCATTAAACACAGAAGGAAAGTGAATGCCAAATGAGGGAAGAAACTTGGTCCAAAAAAGTCCATGATCCTGCTGATCCAGTGAAGCCCAGATTATGGGGTTTTGTTTTCATGATTTGCCTCTGAATCCTGAGTCAGTTAATGATTTGCCTCTGAGTCAGTTTTTTATCCATACGACAAATGCTTCAGATGACAAACATTTAAAAGATGGAAAGTCAACTGACCCTCAGCATTCTCCTTTCTCTGTCTCTTCATGTAGTGAGGTGTGAAAAAATAGCCTATCATCATAGACAGGAGCTGGTTCTTGTACCATGCTCTGTCTATTATGATGGCCTACAACCTCTGAACTGAACTGAAGCTACATTAAATCTTCTGTTTCCTAAAAAAAGAGGGAAAAAAAGAAAAAAGAAAAAGAGGTTGTTTTTTCCATGGATGTCTTAGTCCACAGTTATATGACTTTGCTTCTTTTGCTCATGGCACTGCTGCATTTGGGTATCAATGTCTAACATGTACCCACTGGGATTTTTAGGTTCTTGTGCCACTGAAAATACAATAAACAGGAATATGAGAAACGATGTTAGAGGCAGATATCAGGTAAAATAAGGCTACTTCCAAGACAATGACTGGTCATATGTAGGAGTAAAGTCAGACAGGTTTTCTGATAAATGCCTAGAGGGAAGTGATCATTTGACTCCTATCTCATGGCTCCAAACTGTTATGTGGTTTTTCTAAACTCTGCTTTGTCTTTATAGAATTGCCTCAGCTAGAGTGGTTTCCAGATTTTCTTTCTGAAACTTTCTTTCATGGTCTGACTAAAATGTGTGTGTGTGTGTTTGTGTGTGTGTTCACTTTAACATGTATGTATAAGTACATATGCACTTATGTGTACATGTTTATTTTATGCATTATATTTGTAAAATTTGTAAGGTTTTCTGAGTTTATTGATTGTGTGTTAAAGTTCCCATGTTCTTGAGAACAATCAAAAGATAAACTATTCCCAAACTAGGATACTATTCTTTCTCCAATAGTGTAAAAGTGAGAAAGAGAAGCCAGATTTTCAGGAACTGGAAGCTCACCCATAGATCAGATGCAGCAGGGAACTCTAGATGTCTTCCTTAAATAACGTCTCCTAGTTGGTTTCTGTTAGATGTTATAAGAGATGATTGGAAGATGTTATCCTTGTTTGTATTCTCAACCAAGCCACTTTAGTCATCTCTGCTGGATTTTGTGAGGTCTTGATTTGACAATGTTTTACTATTTATCTGCTGTTTTCTTCTATCTGTAACTTGCTGGTTATCACTTATTTTTGCTTGCTATATACTGAATAAACTGACTTGAAGCTAACTGTATGGCTAGTACAGGTTGTAATATAGACCAGATCACTTAGAGGTCAAATCTCAAGACTGTTTGTTTGTTTGTTTGTTTGTTTGTTTTTTCCTAATTTTTTGAGAAATGGTCTCTCATGGAATGTGGAAATCATTAATTTGGCAAACATTTCTGGCCAATGAACACCAGACATCTGGCTCTCTCTGTATCTCTTTCCATCCAGTACCAGCCTCAAAAATGTTATAACTGCATGCTACTCTAGCCAGGTTTTACATGTATACTGATAATCAAAACACATGTTCTTTTGCTAAGGTACCTGAACAATACCCCAATTCCTCATATGCTAAGTTTAAACTCATGGTTTGTGGCAGCAGCACAATACAGTATGATATGACGGTGAACTCTCCAGAGATTTTTTACCTTATGATGACACCAAACAAAGGATGGGAAGGAAAATGTTTGAGTATTTCCCTTAAAGACAAGTCCCCAGTTGCCTAATCACCTTTTTAAATCACTGCATCCCACGTTACTCCAGATCCTTACAGTCCTAAGCTTTCAACAGAGGAGCCTCTGTAGATGTAAGGGACTCTAATCCCAGAGGAAAAAGATCCCTGCAGCTAAGTTAAGGAGAGCAGCCTGGGTATGAGACAATCTCAGTCTTCAAAGGCTTGAGGTGATGGCTAGGATTCATTCATTAGTGCCTCTAACAGACACACAGGCAATGATTTCATTAACAAACAATTCATGAAACTATACAGAGAGTGGAAAATCAAAGGTGACATTGAAAGCAGTAGGAATAATGGGAGCTCTCCAACAAGTTTTAAATAGGCTTGTTCCTCCTTAGTAGGGACAGGAATTGAATGAGTACCTGAGAATTCCAAGAAAAATCACAAAAAGAAACCATGTGGGAAGAGACAACTTTTTTCTCTGAAGACTGAGTCTGAAGCAGACACATAGGCCAACCTATTCACAAGAATATAGCACAGTTAATGTAGGGCCTTTCACATAGTTTCTGCTACAAGCTTCTTTGCTTCAGTCTTCAGAAAGTCAAAAACCAAACAAAACAAAATAGAAATAATTCAGTGACAACTTGATGAAACACCAAAGATGCTGAATGGTGACAGTGATGAGGGGAATGATGTATATTATATTTTGACACCAACCCCTCAATGATACAAAGGAAACTTATTAGACTAACTTGAAGGTGCATTCTCAGTAGTTCAAAGGCTTTCTCACTGCAGATGGGCTGAAAATTAAGTTGTTATTCATTGAACAAGGCTGGATGTCTTGACAGTATCATTCTTATACTAGGGTCTTCAGTCTATCATCTAATTAGTCTACTGCAAGACAATAGGCAAAGTTTCCAGGGAGGGTGAAGAAAAGTAGACAAAAAGCAGTCTTTCTGTTTCCATATGCCTGCATGTGGGCTGCCACCAGAAGGTGTAGCCCATCTTTACATTTGAAATTTCCATTTATTTATTTTTATACACTGAAACAGCTTGTGCAATTTGCTGAGGGTCAACCAGGCCTATATAAGCATAGGAGAATGAGAAGGTGATCTTTTTGGTGCAAGAGTTCATTGGCTGAGTCTTAATGTTCAGAGAATATCTCATTTTTATGGAGAGGCAATCTAGGAAACTGAACCTGTAATTTCATTTTGACAAGGACTACATGACATTCTTCAGGTAGAGAACTTTAAAGTCTAGTTTCCCAAATATGGTTGGGCAGAGAAGAGGAGGCCCTGCTTGTTTCCCATTTTGGATCCCAAAAAAATGAGTCCTCTATTTTCTGCTGAGCCCAGGGGAGCTGTCTGGAAATGGATGACTACAACCTTACATAACAAGATCTTCCAATAGAGATTTTCTGTCTCGTATTCAATGCCATTCCTTCCTTCAGTACCCTGTCATTTACTCAGTGCCTCTTTCCTTCAAGAACCTTTGAGTTTTTCTCACAAGGAAAAATCACTGATTTCCCCTCTTCATTCTTACCTCTTCAAGTGATCTTGAGTTCCTGAACACTTTCAGTACTTTTCATTGTTGCTTTCCATCTTACCTTGTTTACATGCCAAATGTTGCTCTCTGTCACAGGCTTCCCTCCCAGAGTTCATCACCCTTTGGATCTAAGAGGTTGCCTCTCCCAAGGAATCTCCCTTCCCTGGGGCATCATCTAGACATGTGTCAAATTTCAAGATGTTAGCTGAAAGATGTTATGTTACAGAAATGTTCACAGTATGCTGAGCAAATGCATAACAAGGAAAAACTTAAGAGAAGAGAGATTTATTTTGACTCACGGTTTCAGGGGACACTGTTTACTCATGGTTTGAGGGTAGCTCTTTGACAAGATAGTACAGAAACTGCTTATACACAGAAGCAGATGATAGAGTTGGGTAGGGAATTTCTTAATTTTTTCTCCTTATTTATTCTGTGTAGGACTGCAGATAATTATATTCTCTCACAAACTAAACTAGGTTATTCTCTTCAGTCATGGTTGGATATCCTTCACTCCAAACTGGGTCAAAATTTCCTCCTCAGATCATATGATATCACCCACAAACAAGATAGACTACCTTCCTCAGATCATTGGATGGTTACCCCACATATAATCCTTAGTAAATCCTCTCAGAGAGCTCTATCACAGGCATACTCAGTGGTGCTCATCACTAATACCCATAGGGTTTATTAATTTAATCAGATGATGTGAAAACACTTGAATTATTTTTTATTCAAAAATCAATAAATAGATGTACAAAAATGAATATACAGACCTACACAAATATATCTATGCTCCTTCATTCTCAGGCAGCCTGAAATTATCTTATTAAAGGTGGCCATGGATGCCAGTTACATTAACTTGTAACTGGGTGAAGGTTCAGGGGACAGATCACTATGGTTCTGCCTATGAGTCACTTGTCCTTATCTAAGTTGGTATTATCTGCCAAGGCTACCTATTTACAAGATCTATGACTCCTCAGGCTTGTAAATTTCCATGAAATCCAGGAAAAACACATCGGGACAGGTATGGCCCTTATGTCTGACTGGACAATGACAGGAGGACCGGAGCCATTACAAGGTCCCCTTCAATTACTGGAGGTCAGGACTTTATCCCCGCCTTCGAAAGATTAGAATCACCACAGCCCTTCTATACTTAGAGAAGGGAGGAGATGTCAGGGGCAGCCCTGCTTATACACTGAAGGCCTAAAATCAGCCATAGGCCTAAAATCAGCAATAGGCCTGTGATACATATATACTAACACCAAGTCTTGGGTCTCTGTGGAAAAACATTGAAACAGTATGTCTTATTCTTATTCATTCATAATGACCATAAGTTTCTCTTCTGTATTAGTCACGGTTCTCTAGAGTCACAGAATTTATTTGTAGTCTCTATATAGTAAAGGAATTTTTTTGATGACTTACAGTCTGTAGTCCAACTCCCCAACAATGGTCAGCAGCAGCTGTGAATAGAAGTCTAAGGATCTTGCAGTGGCTCAGTCTCACAAACCAAACAGGAAAAGAAGAAAGAATCTTCTTTCTTCCAATGTCCTTATGTAGGTCTCTAGCAGAAGGTATGGCCCAGATTAACAGTGAGTATCAACACTCTTGAATCTGAGACTGGCTTTATTTCAGATGAACTTGAAATCCGAGATTTTCTTGTCTTAATCTCCTGGGATTCATAGACACTATCCCTCAAGATCTCCATGCCAAGATCCATGTCAGGAACTTTTATCTCCCAGCCCCAAGATCTGGATCATAGGTGAATCTTTCAATTCTGGATTGTGGTTTATTCCAGATACAGTCAAGATGACAACCAGGAATAGCGAGTATACCTTCTTTATAAGTTTAATATAGAACTCAAATACAAACTTGGATAATCCTTGATCTTGCTAGAAAGATATGAACATGTAAATGTCATGATCCATTCTCAAAACCACTGGGTTTTAAATTAAAGCAGTGAGCTATATAATTACTATATTTCTACAAAGTCCTGATACAACTGAAGTTACTTATAAGATGATTTTTACACATCTGTTTTGGTTGGTTCACAGAGCACATATTTGTTGTGGGGAATTGATAACTGTTGAATGTCAACCTTCTTCAATGAATTATTACAAATTTTGTGTTTGTTTGTTTGTTTTTGTTTTTGTTTTTGTCTTTTTCGAGACAGGGTTTCTCTGTGTAGCCCTGGCTGTCCTGGAACTCACTCTATAGACCAGGCTGGCCTCGAACTCAGAAATCCGCCTGCCTCTGCCTCCCAAGTGCTGGGATTAAAGGCGTTCGCCACCACCACCCAGCTAATTATTACAAATTTTATATCTACCTCTCATTGTTATCATTGGAAAATTCAGAACCTTGGCTACCTTAACATGATGATTTTTGTTGGTCCCTTTTTTCAAATTGACCTTCAAATGTTAATATTTATAGATGCCATGCTTCAATAATCCAATAACCTTGATAATGTCTAAAACAAACAAACACACACGTGTGTGTGTGTGTGTGTGTGTGTGTATGAAACTTTAACACATCTCTAAAACCTTAGCACACCTGGCTCCATAGTGGAAGTACCATTCAGGCTATAAAATTCAGCACTTATATATAATCTGTTGAAAGTAAAACAAAGGTCTAATTCATCAAAGTTCATATTTCTGAAAAAGTCTCTAAGTGAATCAACCTTACCTTTTTGCTTCCATAGTTCTTTCTGCTTCTGGACAATTGCTCTGGTTATCTGAAGTATATCAACCCAGAACATGATTTTGTACTTTAAAAAGGCTGAGGCTATTCAGGGATCTTGAATACTCAGTGTAGTCATCAGCCTGCTAATAAAGACTTTCTATTTCTTTAAACCCATGAATGAGCAGTCTTTTCTAGTGAACACCCCACAATACTCCAGAAATAATTTTATAAATTAAATGCTTATAATTAAGTGTATCTTGATTCTCCTGGAGGCAGGGATCTTGAATAACAGCATTTACGTCCTGGAGAAGATTCTTACAGACACACATAGCTGTCCTGAGGTACTCAACTCTGTTCCATCTCAGACACCCTTGATGCCTTAATATTCTGCCTCAACACATAGCAACACAGTAGAGCATCTGATCATGGACAGGAACCATGAAACAAGTAGATGTTTCCATCTTTGTCTTTGATTTGTGTTTGTTTCTGTATTTACACCTATATTTCATTGCTAAGCTAAGAAAAATTAGGCACAATAAAAAATTATCAAACACTATAAGTATATTTTTAAAGTACTATCCTATAATAAAAATAAAAGTTATGTTGATGGGATCTGTGTTTCTCTCTCAAAATAACTGGCCTGTCTACATGCATGCATCCATGAACTTGGGTGTAGCATGTGTGTAGGAGTTGTATGCAGATAGTCTTTGTAAGGTTGTGTATGTCTATATATGCATGCGACAGGGCCAGAGAAGAACATTGACTTTCCGGCTTTATCATTTTCAGCTTTATTCCTTAGGGGCAGAGTCTATGATTGAGCCTAGAACTATATAGATAACCAGAAAATGCTAGTTATTCTACTGTTTCTGCTTCCAAACACTCTGAGGCTACAGGTGCTTATATATCCTTGATTAACCTATTTTACGGGTATGGGGTTCCAAATATGGGTCCAGGGAGTTACACAGCAAGTACTCTGGCCCACTAGGTCATCTCTAGTCCTCTCACAAAATATCTGGTCACCTTTTGCTGACACAATTGTGCTTATGCAACAAACTGAAAAATTGTTCTATATATGCAAGTCTCCTAAACATAAAGGCTATATTGAACAGAAAAAGTGATATCTGGGGCATGGGTAGCATAGTGGCTATATCAATAACTACTGGCTTCATCTCGTAGGTCATTGTGTCTGCCAACTCCTGGTGAATGAATGCATACATGAATCACAATTAACATCACTGAAAGGCAGCTAGCAATCCGTGGTGATCCTCCTGTCTTCTCTCAAACAACACGGTGTTGTCTTAAACAAGTATAGTGGTCAGAGAACTCAGATCCTCATGGTTGTGAAGCTCCTGAATCAGAAACCTCCATGGTTTCCATAAGCAGTACAATGATCTAAAAAGGAATCTTTGAACATCTGAGCTTGCTAGAAATAGTGTTGCTGGCTCCTACCATTGAATCACTTCTGCTCCATCTTTCTTCTGAGAAATGAATGTGTTGTACAGCTTCAGCAATTGCATCTGTAGAGGCAGCATGCTGTCATACTATCTTCCCTCCAGGCTCTTATCTTAAACAATTAGCTAAACAAGTGTCCATATTTACCAGATTAGCCAAATGTACAGCTGGGGAACTTGTTTTTGTTTGTCTTTATGAAGTATCCCCTAGACTCAGGCAGTGACAACAAAGTTTAGGACTATTTATGGTCCACAACAATATTGAGAATTACATTCTCTGTTAAGCTCCACAGTGCTTGGAATTGTGGCTGGTGATTCATTAATTCTCGGTGATGATTTGTCCTCATTATTTTAATTGCTGTTTTGTATCCTCAGACCAGCTGGCTCTGGGAGCAGAGGTTCAGGAGTTCTACGGCAGATGTATAATCCATGCACTCCCTCCCTGTGAAGAAGGTCTAATTTCTGTTGCTGTGGACTAGTTATGTCACTGGTACTGCCTTGAGCTGCACAGGATTCTCTGGAGTTCTGGTGAATAAAAATCCTCTTACTTTCTCATTGTTCAAGACTCTTCATCATGTGTACAGATCCATCTTCTCAACTTGCTGCTGCTACCTTCAGGCTATATCAGTTGTATGTTGGCCATGCCTCCTACTTCTCACCTATCCTTTCAATGATAATTAATAGAAATTGACAAGGACATACCTAAATTTTACTGTGCTCTACCAAGTGCCAGGAAAATGTAGACTGCCAAATGTACACTATATGCTCCAGTTTGTATGTTATATACAGGGGTTTACAGTAACTGGTTCTAATTATCCAAGAGAATAACATCCTATGGGCATCCCTTAAGCCTGATTCATTTCCACATAGGTATAGTCTTCCACACACAAGAACTGCAGGAATGTTCCAATAAATTCACTAGTTCACTAACCTAGACTTGATTAGAAACCTTTTTCTTAATTTCTCCTTTCTCAGTTAAATAGTTTTGTTCATGTCTTCCTTTGAAAAGTTAATGCAAGAATCACTCTATTTTGGCTGGGCTCCCACAATCATCTGTACTGGCTCAGTATATCAGCTTGCTGAAGATATGGGGTCATGAAATACAAATTTTGGCTTGGGATACCCAGGACTGCACTTTTCTACGTGATTCACCACCTTGGCCCTGTCTGGTCTTTCTCTGGTCTCTGGCTACTCCATAAAGTTTTACAGCTTCCATATATGTGTATCAATTTCTTAATTCATCTCTTCTACTCTATTTTCTTGGGCAAAAGTGAAATTCATAAAAGTCCTAGAACTCTGGTTCAGTCTTGTTTCTGTGAGCTTCACCTGTCAATGGAGTGAGACCAGCCTAGACTCACTTAGGAAGAGAGAACTTTAACTGAAGAATTGCCCACATCAGATTGCTTTATGTTAATGTCTGTGAAGAATTTTATTGATTGGTAATTTTTTATAGGAAGATAGTACCATGGGTGGTTCTTCCCCTAGATAGGTGTTCCTAGACTATACTACAAAAATATGTGAACAAGCCACTAAACAGTATTCCTCTATGGTCCCCATTTCAATTACTGCCCGTCCATGTTCCTGCTGTGAGCTGGTCTGGCTCTTGTGATTAATGGAAAACTATAAGCTTAGTAAATCTTTTTCTCCTCAGGTTGCTTTTGTTTATGTTGTTTTATCATAGAAGCAGAAAGCAAAATAGAAAAATTCCTTGATAAGTAGTAGAATCTATGACACGGGACCATAACAGGAGCCTCAACTGGCCTTGAGTGACAAAAAGCAAGATATTGAAAGTAATTTCAGTACTTAAGAGACTGAACAGAAAAAGATTCAGAGCAAGGCTGGGGAGATGTCAATAATGTAATTACTCTGAAAATGTAATTTTGACCTCTACAATCCACATAACAAAAATATCAAGCATGATAGTCATTTCCTGTGATTCCAATATTGAGAAAACAGAAACAGATTGTTTCTGGGCTCACTGCCCTGCCAAACAAGTTAAATTTCCATATTATAAATCAGTAAAGGAGCTTATCTTTAAAAAATGAGATGGATAATGACTAATGACTACATGACAGTTAGGGGTTAACTTTTAGCTTCTATATGTATATACTTAAATAATCTGTACATGTACTCCTATACATGTAAATATGTGTGTGCACATTAGCACAGAGACATATACACTCTAGACACACACTTACACACAGAAAAACACAAACAAAACCACCAACAACAATAACAAAACATACAACCAAAAGAATCAACATGGATTCCTTACATGTGTGCACACTTTCTCTCTTAATGATTCTAGGCACCTTCATGAAGACGTGGCCCACAGTCTTACCTGTCAATTTTGACAAATGATCCTCAGATTGTTGGATGAGGCAGGGTCTGTCAATGTCAGCATCTGGGGTCTGCGTATGATCAGGGAGACAATCACTTAACAAGGGTACATTTATATGGGATTCTTAGCTATGTGTGATTGTCATTTGTGAAAAGTCATTCTCAGAAGAGAACTACAAACCCACTCTGTCAGTAGCAACATGATGATGGAAGATAAAAAATTATTATCAGGAAGAGAAGAAAGACTGAAAAGCATCAGTGGACAGAGGGAGTCCAGAAAGAACAATGATGGATGAATATTGCATAAAAACACATGCATACATCGCATGGCTGTCACATAAACACATATAGATACCACACATATACATACACATACCATGGATATATACACATAAAGACACAGCACACACACCCACTGATCATCATACAAAGAGATACCACTGAAACAGATAAAAACATACATATACACACAGACTTTACACATATAATACCCTCAAACATGTAACTATGTAGAAATCACACATATACCACACCTAGCAACATCTCTCTCTCTCTCTCTCTCTCTCTCACACACACACACACACACACACACACACACACACACAAACACACACACACGCACACACAAATACAAACAGAAGCAAATCTTTCAAGTGAAAAGAGTTAGTCAAATAGCCAAGTTTAATGAGCCATCCAAATCAACAGGGCTTCGTATTTATTCTTCAGTTTACTACATGAACTAGAAACTGGTTTGGGAGCCATTCTACATCAACAGGTATTTCAGTGAACCTTTAGAAGCCTGAGGCTAATGAGCACTAGGCTGATCACATTCAACTTAAATCCTTCTGGTTAGACTGACAAGCATGAGATTATGGTCAAAGGAACATACTTCATACATCTAAATTAGAATTTGAAAGGAAACAAAGACAAAATGAAACTCTTTGCCTGCCCAATGGAAACATTTGATATTTGTTAATAGTGAAATCAAACTGAGTGAATGCAGGTTAAATATGAAACTGTCCAGTAGGTAGAAATTAGCCTTAGCTCTTTGATGTTTTGTGTAATTATAATAATGATTTAGATAATTTTGTACTATAGCTCTGGAGAAAAATGTAGATTAAAAATAAGCCAGACCAGAGAGTATTTCAGACTGTTTATACAGAAATTGATGCTCTGTTTTGGCATTGGAGTATGGGTGGTATTTGTGTACATGTTTTTATGTGTGTGTGTGTGTGTGTGTATGTGAATGCCACAGATTACACTTAGATACATTCCTCAGGTATCATTCAGCTTGGATCCTTCTTTTTGTTTCCATTTGTGAGAGTGTTTGTTACTGGCATGAAATTTGCTTTTTAGAGAAGCCACTCCCAGGAATCTCCTTATTTTTACTTCCTCAGTGTATTGAGATTGTAAGTATATGCCACAATGTCCAACTTTTTACATGGGTAGTGGGATACAACTCAGGTTTTTAGGCTTGTAAAGCTAGCATTTTACTAACTGAGCCATCTCCCCACCTATAAAATTAATCCTCCTTATGCTTATTAGGAAAGATGTTAACGCAGGGAGGAGTCAGGAAGTAGCATTTTTCCATGCAGGGATGGCATTGGCTGATGACATTTTTCCCTTCCTTGGCTTTTGCACTGCTGCTGTTTTAGCGGCTTTCCCGGAGGAACACTTGTATGTAAATCCAGATTGGTACAGTGAACAAAATAGGACTGTGTCTAGGATTCTGAGGATGTTTTCTAGAAACTGTGACCATAAAGAAACCAATACCTTCTACTCATGTGGATAAAGACAGAACTGTGTGTCAAATGACAAATCACCTTTATTCTTGTCTAATATGGTCACTAAAGCACATTTCTGCCAGGAATCCAGGGCAAGGTTCAAAAACAGTTACATCTTTATTAATTGATATTAGAAAAGACTTTTCTAGGATTTTTGGATTTTTTCACAGTTGCTTCAGTGTGTTGAAACCATAACAAACCAATGTACCTTGGCCTGGAGGATGGATCAGTAGGAAAACTACTTCCTCTGTGATTACAAAGACTTGGGTTTGATACCTAGTACTCACATTCAAAAAATGCAAGTATACTTTTTTTGTGCTTGTAATCCCAAAGCTTGAATCTGGTGGCTTTAGATGGTTTGGTGAGTACCTGGTCAGTGAGAGACCCTGCCTCAAAATAAAAATGTAGACCACACCTAAGAAAAACACATGACTGATCTCAGGAACAACACACACACACACATACACACACATGCACACGCACATGCACACATACCAGAGAAAAAATGGAAAAACATTTGATGGTTTTAATGCTGTGATTATATTTTCTATATTGAATGTGCATTATTTTTAGATTGCTTACCAAAAAATATTTAGCTTAAAATGTCAGGAAGATAAATAGCTAAATACATCTCCTTTTTATCTTGTATTATTCACACTACTTTAGAACAAAATAGACTTGCTGTATTATTTGACTTTGAGCAGGTATCTTGAGGTAATTCTGTAAATATCATCAATATTTAAATGCATACATAATACATTTGAGAATACCTGTAAAGGAGAGAATCATCAATATTACATTACAGATGAGATCTCTTCCATTCTAAAGTATAATCTTCACAATTTTTTTAGGACTGATATGAGCACAACACATCTTAAACTTGCAACCAGAAGGAAAGAAAATGGGAAATGGGCAGGCTCACTTAGAAGTGGTCCATTCACTGAAAATGATCCAGAAATCTTAATTCTAAATTCCTCATACTGGGTTTGTGTGCACAAAGTTAAGATGGTCAATGAAAGGGTGTGGTTACGCTTCATTTCCTAGGAAAGCTGTATTTCAGTAAGGACCATTGAGAGTGTCTGATGTTAGTAGGCAAAGGTTAAGGCATTCTTTCCCAGGAAAAGAGGAATAGCTAAACTTTGACATCCCATAGGAGACGTTGTGCACACTGATAAAGACAGGCTTGCCAGGATATAGGATGAAGTTCAGATGATACAGTGCCACATTGCAGCATACAGAGTTACTGGACATCTTGTTTAGCATGTGCTGTGAGTCACACAATGACATATTCTCTGTACTTTGTAAGCTTATGAGATAGGATCCAGTTTATAAATGACAAAGTGCCGATACTTCTAAAATTAAAAAAGCTTTTAAAATTGCTTATTCAAGATAAGTTTTATGTTATGATGATGTAATTTGAGCTGTTTTAATAACATTTTATATTTTAAAGCTTTTAACTCCTTCACAAAAGATAAATGTTTTTGAAATATGGAGAATTTGGGTATTTTTATTGTTCCTATGTGAAAAAGTTGGGTAAAGAATTTTGAGCTTTTATCATGTTTGGTGAGAAATACAGCATTAACTCTTTGAATTATTGGTTGATTATTTTCTTGAATTTTCTATCAAATGTAAATATTTCAAATACTTATAAAAGCAGTTTTGTATTTCTATTTGATAAGCTGGTATTTGCTTCACTCTGAAAAATAACAGAACAGAAATAGTTGTACCACATGTTTCTTAGAAGTGTCTGGAGAAAAATATCAGATGTCACTTACTTCCAACCTGCTTTGATGAACTCTGAGTGCGGAGAGTCTTTCCTAGAGGTACATTATCCATTACCTTAGCACAGAAGTCAGTCTCCCTTCACTATCACTAAGTATTTTCAGTTAAAGCCACTGTACTCATTTTACTTTGTCTATTTAAGTTGGTCAGCACCCTTTCTCAGCAGAATGCATGTTTACAAATATTGCTGATCTACAGTTTTATCACAATTCTTATGATACCCAAGCTAAACGCAACCAGCAACAACTATGCCACAACTTGAATCTAACGATGCCTTGGAATTTCATTGATCAGGCTAATTGACCGACTCTTTTACAATTCTATCTTATTCAGTTTTTCAGGACTAGAGAAGGATATGGCCAGTGTCTTTGCTAGAACATAGCATGAGTTATTTATATTTTAATTCCTGATAGAGTACTTCATATGAGAATTCATGAATGCAGCCCTTACATTTCATATTTTTAGTGATATTTTGTCTTCTAAACACTTTCCCAAATTGCTTAATAAGTTCTGCTTTTAAGAAATTATTGTTTCTCCAGGTTATACATGTTCCACATTCACCCCACAAACCAGTTTCAAAGACCTAAAGAATACTTGGTCAAGTTTAACTTAGAAACAACTTCACGCCCTGGGGTCAATTTTTTGAGTTAGTCCTTTTATTCATTGCTATGACAAAATATCCAATACAGAATTTTAAGAGAAGAATAGAATATTCATGAGATCAAGGAGATTTCACCCATCATTTGGGAAAAGTAGAGACAAATTGACAGCAGAGGCTTGCTACCTAAAAGTATCTTTTTAAGTTATGGAACTTACATATAAGCCTTGTTCTCTAAATGATATTCTTGGCTTCTTCGTTCATGTTTTCTGAGAGTAAGATGGAAAACAAAAACTTGTCTCAAATTTTCCATAAGATATCAAGACATTTTACTCTCTAGGTATTGGTAGAATATGGCTAACATTTTCTTTTTTTTGTTTTCTAAAATAAAATGTCTAATTTAGGCTTTGTATTTTCAGAGGTTTAGAGACCATGATGGGAGACTAAAGACAAGGAGGAAGAATTTAGAACTCGCAGCTAGATTGACAAATTAGAGGTAGATAGACAGAGAGAAAGAGAAAGACAGACAGAGTCAGAGAGAGAAAGAGAGAGAGAGAGAGAGAGAGAGAGAGAGAGAGAGAGAGAGAGAGAGGAGGAAGAAGAAAGAGTTTAATGCTCACAGGTAGACTTATGAATTAGAAATGGAGAAACACACAAACATGTACAAAACCAATTCATACTTCATATCATTCCTAAACCATTCCTCTAACAGGTGACTAAACACTCAAGCATATGGGCCTCCAAGAACATTTTCATTTAAACCACCACATACAACTCTGGCATTTTTAGGCTTGTGACTCTATCATAAAGTAAAATATGTTTAGTTCAACTTCAAAAGTTCCCATGATCTTTAACAATTTCCATACTGTTTAAAAGTCCAATGCATAAAGTAATTCTGATACCCAAGGCAATATTTTAATTGCAAATCCATAAAATAAAAAAATCATATTACATACTTCCCACATTCAAAGACACAGAATATGCATTACATTTTCAAAAGGAAGGAACATGGGCACAGTGAAGAAATACTGAACCAAAGAAGATAAAAGCCCAGCAGGGCACACTGTAAACATTGTAGCTCCATTTGTAGTGTCAAAGAACTTCCAGCTTTCTACAAGTCTTTTATTCTCTGTGTTAATAAAATATATCTAAAATGTTCAACATTTTTTTAAATAAAATAAAATGTCTGTTATGTGCCTCATGTTGGACTGGTTCCACTCTGGCTGTACCACTCCTTAGAAGATATTGTACAGCTTTGCCATCATCAAAACCTTGGGGTCTCCAATATAGTCAAGGCTTCACTTTCAAAACTCTATTCAGTGGTCCTCCAGGGCCTCCATGCAGAGACTCCCCTTCCACATGTCTAACTTTAGAGCCTCTCCTCAACTTCAGAAGAGGACCCCACAGCCCATTTATTAATGTATCTTTTGTGACTCTAAAGCCATAAAACACATGGACAGCATTGCCAAGTTGACAAGTGTTAGTCTGCCTTGAAATACCCACATTAAGGTAATGATCAAAGTTAATACATTTTTAAAAGTTTTGCCTCAGCCATATTTTAGAACAAGGAAAGAAATCAACCATATTTTTCCACAAAATATTCACAAAAATGGTCCCTTGCTCAATGCTGATATTCTTCACCTCTGAAATCTCTGGAGTTAGGTCTCAGTAAGACTGTCTCTGATTAGAGCATTCAACAGCTGTCATAGCTCAAAGTCCTAAAATCTTCTGCACTTCTCCAAAAACCATATGGTCATATCTGACACAATTATGGTCTACTTCTAGTATCAACTTCTGTCTTAGTTATTTTTCTATTACTGTGATAAAACAGAATGATCAAGGCAACTTTGAATATAATCATTTAATTTGTGAATTCTGATTTTAGAAGAGTAGAGTCCATGATGGATGAACAAAAGCATGTTGGCAAGCACAACTGATTCTCAAACTAAATAGAGGGGGGTAGAGAGAGAAAGAAATGAAAGAAAGAGAGAGAGAGAGAGCAGGAGAGAGAGAGAGAGAGAGAGAGAGAGAGAGAGAGAGAGAGAGAGAGAAAGAGAGAGAGCGAGCTACAGAGAGACAGAGAGACAGAGAGAGAGAAAGGGAGAGAGAGACTGAGACTAATCTTGCATTTTTGAGATAGTCTCTCTGTGTAGTCTGTGATAACATTGGATTCTTGCCTCACTTCCCCAAGAACTTAAATTACAGGCATGTGAATCTGTAACTTGAAAATACAATACATGTGTCTATGATTATCTATGCTTTCCCTGAAGATCACTTGAGATAATGAATAAGAAAAGACATTGAGAAAAGTATAGTAATATCTGCTACAGCATCGTGGCATACAACAATTTAAATCTTCTATACCACAATCCAAAAATGCTTTTTTGAAACATATATAAGCATAAGCTCTTTTTCAACAGTGTGGGGCCATATGTCTTCTCTAGTATATAAAGAGAAAAAATAAGAACACCTTGTGCATGGTTTTCAGTTTTAAAACTTCATGTTCATCTTTGTAACAGACTCCTAGCTCATTTGTCATCTTAAGTATGACTTCCCAATAATCAATTAGAAAAGTCAATTAAAAGAGCAGCTGGTATGACATAGAGGTTACTGTAGAAAAAAAGACATTCCAGATCAAGATAATGATAGCATGTTTAAAAATGTAAAAAGGCTGAATTTAAGTTTAACGTAAATTGTTTCATTACCCAGCATTAGACATAAGTTGCTGTGCAATGGAATTAATCATTTTAAATGGATTGTTCACTTAGATGTTAAAAAATACAAACATTCCACTTGTTTCTATCCTTTATTTCACCCTCAGATTAATAAATTTCTTTTTAAACAATTTGATTTTACTTTAAAAGTAGAGGAACTGTACTGAGGGATCCATACTTAAGAGTATGTATTCCTCTTGTAGAAACACTGGGTTCTATTCCTAGCATGGACATCAGGTAGCTCATAAAATCTTATAACTTCATCCCAAGAAGACCTGACACCGTCTTCTGGAATTCATGACATGTAAGCTCATATGTACACACCTATATATAGACACAAAAGCATACATCTATACTTGAAAAATGAAATAATGTTTGTAACTAAGAAAATAAAAATTAAGGGAAATAGCATGTTTCTCACATATCTTGTTGAAAAGAAGGAAGATACAGCATTCTTTTTAGGTAAAGCTTTTTGGAGAGAAGGGCATCACCACTACAAGCAAAGAAGGGGACTAGAAAGGGCAGTGCTTGACTGCATGTAGTAACTGAAGGAAAAATCATGGACACCTTCACAAGCATGGTCTAAGATTTCATATTTCTTAGCCAATGAATGCTGGGAACTCACAACACAAAGCTGCAGCACTGCACATCATTACTTTAATAGCTAAACTTATTTGCCTGTTTCTGGTTTATATCACACTTATTTGCATGACAAGAGTTCCAAAGCTGGAAATGATGTGCACAGTGGATCAGTGTAACTTCCAAGCCTGTACATTGGACATTGGATTCTAATTACATGCAGGAAACTCTAAAGAAAAGTTCACTCTACCTGCCACAGCTCATTTTCAATTTCTTCTCTTGTGTGCTGGTACTGCCCATAGCTCTAATCTGTTCTAGCATACTCAATAAATGAGAATTGTATTCTTGTTTAAAAGATAAATTCATTCAGTACCCTCCAATTTCTCATCACCTACTTTAGTGCCAGGGATTCCAGTCTAATTCAGACTAAATGAATCTGATAGACTATACTCCTAAAAAATAAACAACTCTTCACAGGGATGGAAAGATGGCTTAGTGAGTAAGAGCAGCTAATATTCTGCAAATGACTACATTCAGAACTCAGCACCCACATTGAAGGGCTCTGTACCATTTGCAGTTTCAGATCTAGGAGAATTGATGCCTTCTTCTCCCCTCAATGGACACAGGCACTAATTCAAATACAAACACACACACACACAAATAGAATCTATTTTAAAAGAAATCCTTCTAAACAGTTCATTCATAGCCACATTGAATGTAATGACTTCTCTTTCTTGTTATGGACTATTTCAAAAATCAACATTCCCATCACAATTGTGACATTAAGTCAATTCATTAATGTTATTATATGAGACATAAATTTCTTACCTTCAGCCTTGACTACAAAATTGCTAATAAAATAATTGTGAGAAAAAAAAGCTTTCCGTACCTCAAATTTAAGAGGTCATAGCTCACAGTTGTTATATGATTCCCTAGGATATAATATGATTAGGTTCATAGTTGAACAAAAGACTTCAAGTCTAGGACTTGTGTCACACAGTTAATGATAGTATTTGAGGAAGTGCTCTAGGTGCTATTTTATTCACATATGGAATTCATTTTAATTAACTTTAAATGTGATAGTTATTGCCAAGAAATGAGGCCAGAGAACCAACACCTGGCTGCCACTAAGCAATCATAAATCATTAGTTATCTAATCTTTATTATGATTCTTTTCCTTGGATATTTTTTCATATATAAGGAACCTATATTTCAAATGGATGAATCTATTCATGTAGATCATAGAGTATGTGGAAGAGTTGACAGAGAGCTGGGATCCAGTTTTATTTCTAGACCACAATACTGTCTACTGTGTTTACTGAATGATGTAATTGGTAGCTTATTTTCAGCCAGAAAGGAAAGGTGGCTATGGAGAATTATGCTCACACCATGGATCTTAAAACTCATAAAATAGTGTTATTCTAATTGGTAAGTAAGTTAAGATGTTTTGAACAACCTGAAGCTCTTTCCAGAAATCACATTAAATGAGTTTCAATATGTACTAATTTGAAAAGTTATGGAATCACAAAGAATCTGAGTGAGTCAGCATATATATAGAGGCAGAAGGAAATTACCCACTGAGTTGAAAACAAGGTGGGGAAGTTATAGTGCAAAAGGTACAAGAAACAAAAAGGTGATGGTTGCTTTTAAAGTTTTCCTAGTCCGTGACTTGTAGAGAAAAAGAAGATCTAAAAGTGTTCCCTGCACACCCAATTGTTCTGGTAATACCAACAATAAGATCTTATCCCCTAGTTCTGCAAGACATTTTGTTCAGAGAAAGTCCAACTAGAAGCATTGAATGATACATGTTTTAATCTGTCACTCACTGATGCTCACCTGAATTCACTGATTTGTGGACCTGCCCAAGCCTGTTCCTTCTTGCTCCCAATCTCCTCTGTGCTCTTACTGTAATATTAGTGAAATTATTTCTTCTTGTTTAGTTGGTTTCTTCACTTTAATCTCTTCAGTACCTAGAGTTTGTGTATGTCACTGAAAAGGTACACTCTCTGTTATAAGGCAAGAAGACGAAGAAAATAGTTTTTCACAGAGTCCAAGAATGAAATGGAGTAGTCTGAAAAGGTTTTGTGCAAGCAGTGCCAAATATAGTCAAACTGGAGAGTTCTCAGGGCCTCAGAGGTTAACAATAAAATCCATTTGGGTTAGAAACAAGATCTATACATAATGTAGCAGATAGAAGCTAAGGTCTGTCCTATTATACTCAAGAATTGGTCTAGTTATCTTGAGACATATGAGGTATTAGGGGTTATATCCAATGGAGATGTGAGAATTACAAAGGTTGTCTGAGATCAAAACTAATATTAAAGTACAAATAGTTTTGATTCCATTGTGTCTTGTACAAATTGCATAGTAAAAACAGTAATGGGACTCAGTTTTAGAGACCTGCATTGGGATTAGAAATAGAGTTGCCAGATAAAATTCAACATGCACATTTACTGTTGAAATTAACACTGAATAACTTCTGTATAAATACATCTGAAATATTGTATGAGGTATAGTTATATAAAACAAAATTGTATGTGAAATTTGAATGTAGTTCTGTATCCTATTTTGATATATTATAATTATGTAACTTTATTTGTAGAGAGTGTTAGAAATTGCTTATTCAAATTAATTTTAGGGATCAGTATTCTTTTATTTGTGTGCACAAATATAGTGTATATGGTGTATGCACACACCTGAATGCAAGACCATGTGACCACATGTGAAATGTAACCAAAGTAAAATATCCAATATCTTCCCTTTTCATATTTCTTTCATACAGGGACACTCCCTGCAGGTGGAC
This sequence comes from Grammomys surdaster, assembly GCF_004785775.1. NCBI lineage: Eukaryota > Metazoa > Chordata > Mammalia > Rodentia > Muridae > Grammomys > Grammomys surdaster. The sequence goes on from NW_021605506.1 coordinate 4,167,575, forward strand.
CTAAGCTGGCTACCAAAAAGCCCCAGGGATTATGCTGTCTCAGTCCTTTTTATTCTTGCTTTACAAGCTCCACTTTGGCCACACTCAGCTTATTATGTAGGTCCTATGCATTTACATTTGAATACCCATGCTTGCATAGCAATTGATCTTAGTAACTGACTCAGCTTTCTAGCACTGGATCTGATGTTCCTGTGAAAATTGATGATCAGAATAAAGACAGAGGGAACATGGGAAAATTATGTGATTTTGTTTCTTTTGCAAAGTGAAGATAATAAAAATATGTACAGGCTGGAAAGATGACTCATCCATTAAGAGCACTGTTGCTCTTACAGAGGACTAGAATTCAGTTCTTCAAAATCACCAAATTGAGCAGCTAACAAACCTTTAGGTTCAGCTCCAGGGAATGACATACATATACATAGACACAGACATAAATATTTTAAAGATAGATATATACACTTATATCAAATATTATATGCCTGTGTATGGAATGGTGAGCACAGAGCCCTTAAGTTTAAGGAGCACTTAGTACAGAACTATTCTTCCTAGGAAGACTTTGATGTGAGGTCCTCCCATATAGACTGTGGTATTGCATTCACCTTCAGATTAAGGAATGGTGAGCATAGATGCCTCTTAAGGAGGCAGTAATTAAGGAGTACAGAGAACAGACAACTACGCTTACTGTAAAAGGCCCATGCCTTTCCCTTATATTGCATATTGAGTATATGTGCTTCTTAGTTATGAAGTCCTGAGCTCAGGCTTGGAACATAGCATGTACTCAATAGATAGCAATGATTACCATAGTCAGGGAACCACAAAGACAAAAATGAGAGAGTGAATGAGAAAATGAATAAAATGTCCTTTGTATAGCAGCACATCCTGAAAAACCACACAACTGTTCATCACAATCCACTTACTACCAGAAGCCCAGCATCCAATCCCATGCTTCCTGTTTGACAAGGAACCAGACAGAGTTACACAGCCAGAAGCCCACACAGCAGCTTCGTGGAGACACATTTTCTTCATAAGGCAAAGCAGTAGATCTTCTCTAGGGCCATTTGTGCCTTTGACAGATGGAATGCTGACAGTACATGGATGTGGGTGTTGTGTACAAAACAGCATTCAGTAGATGGGCACAGGAGAGGGTCAAACAGCCCTTATATACCACTGTCTTTGTAGAGCTAGACTTAGAAGGACTGGAAACGGTCTATGTGGGAATTAGGATAAAGATCTTTCAGAACGATTTGTTATCTTATTTATAATAGATTATTTTCTGAAACCTTTTGGTTTTTGACCTGTGATATGGAATTTTATTGGTAAAATAACAATAGAAAATGTAACTCATAAGATATTGATGGAAAACCTTTCTTCTTGGTCATAAACATGTCAATAATCCGTAGTTAACATCACAAGTTATTGGAATATTCAGCATGGCTCTAGTATACTCGTCCTAGAGAATGTGGACCTGTTTTCTGAACCTTTACTGAAAAATTAAAAGCTTCCTATAAAATATATTTTTATATCATTTAACTTTCCTATCCTCTGTTATGAGTTAATGAGCTTGTGTATGCTACCAAGTCAAGCTTACCCAACATACTTTAGGTTCAGATTTAAAGGCTAATTTTGTGAATGAGACATAATAAACATCTCATGTATTTTTGCATATGCCACTGCTATCAGTTTTACAACATGATGCAGCTAAGAGCTGTTGTGTATTGGTCTGATGGTACTGGTATTTTAATGTTAAATACTGGTTTCCAAAGATGTGGTTCCCACTAATGAACAGACCATCACTTACTCAAGTGATGCCTTGTGAACCTGCTCCCCAGTTTCACTGGTCAATCAACATTCAATCAAAGGTAAATAAAATCCTGTTCTTTGACAGTAGATGGAGACAGGTGGAACTGGAGGCTAGAGGGGGGGAGTTTTAGTAGGGAAGGGAGAGAGAGAGAGAGAGAGAGAGAGAGAGAGAGAGAGAGAGAGAGAGAGAAGGAAAAGAAGAGAAGAAAGCCTCCATGAATCAGAACCACATGGCCAGGAGAAACAGCAAGTAACAAGGGACTTATAAATCAGAATAAGTTAGAAGAACCCAAATCTGCCAAATCTAGTTATAGGACTTATAAATAAAATGTTTGCTTTGTATGTCTTTTATGCAGGCTTATTAAAATTGTAAACGCTAACAAAACAGAGATGAAGCATAGGTAAAGTGGGTGATTTTTCTCTTTAAATGATGTCCACAGATATAATCTGAGGTGGTTCTGTTGTTATAAATTAAGCTTGATCAAATAGACACAACTCCCTAAGGACTCTTATTTAAAGTCATTAAATCAAGTGCTTGCCATTACATTTTTATACTTCAGATCCATGCTGTAACTGATCTAAAAAAAAAAAATAGACCAATCCCTAAACTGTAACAAATAGTTCAGACTTCAGTGTCCGTTGGTTGGGTTACTTACAGGTCTAATTGCGCAAAGGGAACTTTGACAATGGCCTGTGAGTAAGTTGGAGATTTGTGAATCATGGTAAAGATCCACAGGGTGATCCTGATGTTATTCAGAAGTTTTTGGCAGCAGAAACTTTCTCTCCAGCAAGGAGGAAGGGGGTTCTTGAGACTCAAAAATTAAATAAACGTAAAAGGCCGTAGGAAGATAAAAATAAATTGGCAAGTGTCACATAGCGCCTATCTAGAGGATTGTAAAAGCAATACACTATTTGGGAGTTGGGGAAGATATGACCAGTGGGACTGCCAATAGGACTTGCTTCCACCTGTTTAACTATTTCCCAGTCTTGCAGAGACCTCCAGAATGCAGCTTTAATGAGTCAACACCCAGGCTGGGATGGACTTTCAGACATCCAGGTACGTTTGTCTGTCATGTTTCTGTACATAACTCTTTACTTGTTTTCCTGTAAGTAAACTCCATTTTAGTTTTTCATGGACTACTTGTGGGGCAAAAGTAGACATGTGTGTGTGTGTGTGTGTGTGTGTGTGTCATGTTCCAGGACAAGTCTCAGACAACACAAGGTAAAAAGAAAAAGTCAGACTGTGTGTGACTAAATGTGTCATTAGAATTGAGGAAGTCAGTATGAAGGGGTATGTGTCTACTAGACAGCGAATTTGTCAATGAAAAACTGAAATTACGTAGAAAAGGGCTAGTTTCCCTGAACTATCCTCTACTTGATTAACTTCTGAGCCACATTAGTCTGCAAACAGAATGGGCTTCTTATTCTTGCTACATGTAGAGACCCTGATTTGCAACATAAAAAACACATTCCACGTTACATTTCCATATGTTAAGTTTGAAAATGTAGTCACAAAAAAAACATAGAGACAAGGACAAAATTTTCTAGAAGGATTTTTTAGTCACCCTCTTAACTTTTGATACTCTGCCAGGTGCCAACTTCCTTACTAGTTTACTGAGCCAGAGCAGCAGCAAGATGAAAACAAGCAGGTGGTCAGCACTTAAAATATAGGGCGAAAATTACATGATAGCAAAGAGCTTGACAATTATAAACATGTCTTCTAATTTTGGAAATGTGACAACTTTTCATGAAAACTAAAAAGCTAAAGAAAGGTGAACGTCAAATTGAAGCACAGTGCAAAAGTGAAATCTAGTGAAAATTGCTGTTCAACTACATTCAAGGCACCTCTTTGCTTATTTACCAGGCGATTCAATGTCCAGATCCCAGTTGAACATTTTTAACTATTGGAAATGCTCTAAATTTATGATGTTCAAACTTAGATTGTTCTCAGAGAAACCAGGATATAGGCAGCTATCATAAAAATCCTGAGGAACTGACAACAAATCACAATAGGTGATGGAAAGACCAGGATGGCAATTGATATCTAGCTTTCTAGTTCTATCATGCAACTATGATAAAGAGCAGTGAGCAGGGATGGAGATGTAGTTCAAAGACTTTTCTGTCCTTACAGAGCACACAGGTTCAGTTCCTAGCCCCTGCATGGTGACTCATAACTGTTTGTTACCCCAGTTACAGGTGATTTGATACCCTCATCCGACATCTATGTGGGCACTGAATGCATCTGGCTCACATCCATCTATACAGTTAAAACAAATTGACAGGTAAAATAAAAGTAAGTGAATATTTAAAAATAGAAAAGAAAGAGCAGGGGTTTCATAGAAAGGAAGTTGAGATGACACTCCCATCAGATGTACTTTGTTAGGAGGGTTACATCGCAACCTGAGAAAGTACATTTGCAGGCCTGAGACGGAGGCTTTCTTAGGAGGGACAGCCACTGTGGATAGCATGTCAGGGGCACTGAAGGAATGTCTCCTTTAGTTTAAGGATATTGGGATGCTCCTGACCAGAGAGCAGATTTGTGGGATCCTGAAAGAAGACGTAGAGGCTTCTAGGTACTCTCATTCCCTTCCAATCCCAAGAAGCAAGCAAGTTTCTTATTCCTTCAAGGTTGCAGAAGAGACAGGATAATATTTATCCTATGTTTTAGGAAAAAGTACAGTTATATCTCAAGTTCATCTCACAACATCAAGTGAGAGGAAGAGCTACACTGTCATAACATGCTGGCTCAATCCACTCTGTCATGAATACCAAATTCAGGGCACATGCCTTGAAGTGAGGAAGAGGAAGCAGGTACAACTGCTACATCACAGTAAACAATGTAAACAATACTGGTAACTTCTGTGGTAACTCTTTTATGTTCCCCTTATCTTGTGTACCTTCCCATCTGCGTCTCGGTTTCTCTTGCTGCTCATTGATTATGTGAGTTCACTTCAGGATTCTGACGAGTACCCAGCTACAATTGTTTTTACAGTTAGATGTGCTTTGTCATATTCTAGAGAACTTCAAAAAGAGTTCATACTTGAGTTCTATACCATCTTTGTATGTGGTACAGTCTGACCATAAAAGTATTTAATACCTATGATGGCCAGTGTTGCTTGTTCACATTACAAAATTTAGAACCACCTAAGAGACCACTTTCTATCTTTGCCTGTAAGGGATTATCTAGATTGGGTTAGGTTATAAGAATGTCTCTGAAGGTTCTTCTTGATTAAGGTAGTTAAGGTTGGAAGACTCACTTTAAGCATGGAAAACACCATTTCTTAGTCATGGGTCTCAGACTGAAGGAAATAGTCAGAGGAAATTAAGCAATAACATTCTTCAGGTCTCTGCTTCTTGACTGAGGCTACCATAAGATCAACCCCTCAGCATCCTGTTACTGTGACTTCCTCGTCATACTGGACTGTAATCTGTAATATGATCCGAAATGATCCCTTTTCTTCTTTTGTTTGGTTAGAGTTGCCAGCACAACTGGAAACATAGTGCCAAATGGTGATTCCATGGTGTGGCATAGTTGAAGGTCCTTTGTCCTAGAACACTCCTTATTGTTGGATTGCTCATTGCTAAGTCAGGTGCAGTTAGGACATAGGAAAACTAGCTGAGAACACAATACATGAGGGTTCAACTGGTGAGATGATGAAAAGGGGAAGCTGTAGAGGGTTGTGTGGTTCATTTTGCCTGTGCTCTGTCCAACAGAAGCTATATGGAACACGGTTAGATACTCTTCCTTTTCAAAAGTAAAAGTCATAGATTGCATCTTTATGTGAAACCTGCCAGTTTTTAATTTGTAGCAGCAAATTCATTTTTATAAAAAGTACTGAATAAGCTTAATAAAACATACCTATATTTTGGATTTATCCAAGGAAATTGACAGTTTAGGAATTTTTCTCTCAGAAGAATACATCTATTTTACATTTTTAACTTTTGGGGTTTATGATGTATATACATTCATCTGTGTGTGTGTTAATGTGACACAGATGTGCCATTGCGACTTTGTGTTGACCAGGGGTCTGGACTTGATTGTCAAACATTGAGACAGTGCCTCCAGTTTCTCGTATTATTTACAATTTCTTAGCTAGTCTAAGAAATTTTGTGGATTCTCTTCTTTCCACATCCATTTGGAACCCACTGTAGGAGTTCTGCCATTTGCAGTGCTTATGGATTCACGATGACATAATTAGTAGTCATTTCACTTCCAACTGAGAGGGGTGAGCTAAGGATTAGATTCTCTCAATAGATTACACATGAGTGAGAGAAAATGTCAAACAGCAAAGTAAAATGGAATAGTATGTCTTCCCACACAAGCATCGCCACAGTACTAATGAGCCAGCTTTTCTGACACACTTGCAACTAACAGGAGATGACTTAATAAGTGAGAGGAGATTTCTACTGGAAGAACATTATTTAGTCTCTAAATATAAGTGAAAAAGTGAGTCAATTGACACTAACAGAAGCTATTTTTGTTCACTTGAAGAAAATCAACTGTAATTTGGAAATTAACTTTGGAAAAGTTAGTATCCTTATTTCACATGGAATTTAGAAAAGCACTTAATTTGAAATTGATGCTTCTCTCTTTCTTTCATACACACACACAGACACACAGACACAGACACAGACACACACACACACACACACAAGGAGAGGACAAGTTACTTGCCATTCTTCAGGCAATGTTTAACATTAGTTTTGATACAGGTTTTTGTTGTTGTTGTTGTTTGTTTTTTTAATCTGTAACTCAAAAAGTACTCTAGGCTGGCCAATGAGCCTCAGATATCAATCTGTCTCCACATACTCAGTACTGGCACTACAAATATATACAACCAAACTTGCCAAGGAAACACTTTGCTAGCCATGCCAGCTGCCAAATCCATGTTTTAAAGTGCTGAAATACTCTGTTACTTTGGTATGTCATGAGGCCACTTGCTAAACCATGATTCCAGCTACCCTTTGACAGATCTACCTTTTGTTGTTTCTCTCCTGTTATCCTATCCCATGTTCCCGTCTTATATTTTAAATCAAATAGTTATAAAACTAGGTAGCAAGACAAAGGCAAGATGAAGGAAGTGATCTGATAACTGGATTCTTTATGCTAATCTCAGGCAACCCATATGCATTTATCTAGCATGTATCCTTGGAATAGCATGTAGCAATTCTCCACATAACTCTGTTGAAAAGAAAGGCTGTAGAGATGCATTTGTATATGAGTCATTTTAATCCATTTTCATCTGGCTAGAATATGATCCCTGAGATAGGGTGTTATGGTTTGAATGTAAAATGCCCCTCATAAGGCTTGGACTTGAATATGTGGCTCACAACTAGGTTGCATTTGGGTAAATTTGGATAATTATGAAGGAGTTGAATGTTGCTTGATGAAGTAAGTTCACTGGAAATGGGACTTGAGACTATACAGGCTATTTCTACTTTCTATCCACCCTCTTATTTCTAATGAACACACCTGTGTCTGCTTTCATGAATTCCCCTCAATGATTTAATATATTCCTGTAAATGTAACCAAAAATAAACTCATCCTTTTATTGATGCCTTTCCACTAATTGTCATAACTTGAGACCTAATAATAAAAGGTAAAGAATACATTGATAACTTGTAAACCATCTTAATTTGAATAATGATCTTGAAGTCTCGTACTTATTTCCAAGATAAGGGTTCTAAAGAACCAACCAAACTCTATTTTATTCCCGATAGCTAATTTGAGCCTATAACTAAATTAAATTTCTGATAACTGTAAAACTTGACTTTCTGTTTCAAAGAGATGGGTTGTGCCCCACCCCAGTAACTGTAGAATATTCAATAACAAATGTTTCACAAACATTTACTGAATTACCTAGTCTTGCTCCTATAACTATACTTGCTGGCCAAATTTTTATCCTATGGTTTGCCCTATGGAGAGATCCTGAGAAACTGGGTGAGAGATATTCTCATGAAGCCTGCCATAGTGGAAAACAGCCATCGATTCTACTATGACATGTACATGAAGAAAGCTTGCTTTAATTTCACCATGATTTGCCTAAGTGGTCTTTCTCTTTGCATCTGCAGGATTAAGAATGACCTTGTGGTAAGAGCCATGTGTTGCTTTAAGGTCAGCAGGTCAAGTGTAAGAGAAGGTGAAACATGGGGAGAAGACAGAAGAAAGGTAAATGTGCTTTATAGCAAACTTATCTGAAGCTCCACTGGCTCAAGAAAGCAAATCCTCTGTCCTGTGGTGTGTGTGTGTGTGTGTGTGTGTGTGTGTGTGTGTGTGGTCTATTCCCTCTACACTGAAGCACTCTGTCAAGGAAGGAAGAGAAATCTAGAAAATTTTCAAGACCAAGGAATCAAATGATACTGAAAATCCTCAGAAGGTTTCCTGGTTTTTTTGGAGCAAGGATCTGCTCCAAAGGTATAAATATTACATAGAACAATAATTATGTGAGGTGATAGGTTGATCACTTCATCAATGACACACCAAAATGCACATATGTACTTATACTTCAATAAGCTGAACATGTTTCTGAGAAAGGAAATGCCCCAAACAGACTATGAAGCAAATAAAATAATATTGGATTAGCTCAAATGAGAGCTAGATATGTCTTTTTAAATATTCCAGTAGTAACACTAACAATAATTAATAAGAGGGCTCAAGGGATGGTTCACTGGGTAAATTGCTTTCTGAATACAAATGAAGACTTTGAGTATTGATTCCCAGTAACCACTTAGCAAACAAGATATATCTATACATGTCTGTAATCTCAATGCTGAAGATATAGATACAGGGAGATCCCTTGTGCATACTTGCTATATTTGTGTGCTCCAGGTTTACCAGGAGACACTGTTTCAAATATTAATGTGGAAGTGATACAGAAAGTCACTCATTGTAGAATTTTCTCTGCCCTCCATGTGAACACACACACACACACTCACATGCAAACACACATGCTCATGAACACATATGCACACACATACATTTACACGTTGCCATATTCATTTACACAAGAAAATATATGTATGCACACTGGCAACACCATATATTTTATTTAATATGTCATATCAGAGTAATTTGTAGGAACTATCATTGAAATACTATTTATGTTATTAGAGAAAGTTTCTAGTACTCAATGTGTTTTTATATTTGAGCACATTGCTGTTTGCACAGTCACATTCAAAGTACTCCATGGCTTCCAACTACTGACAGTGATACGTGAAAGCTGTCCCACAGTCAGGTATGAAATGCTTGGTGGTAATATAATGAGAAAGAAGTTGGGTGACAATAATTTTTTAACATTTTAGCATTTTCATTTATTCAGAACATTTGAAGATATATCACTAAATTCTAGCACCCAAAGGTTTTGATTTCATAAGTCTACATCAGTCTGCCACATCTCTTTTTCTAATGACTTGGCAGGAAATGTGAAGCCTCTTAGTAGAGGAACTATTTTGTAGTGTTTCTGCTAAAAATGTGGCTTGAGGGAATTTTAGAGTGTTTCTGTTTTTTTTTATTGAGTATTTTATTTACATTTCAGATGTAATCAGGAATCTTCTATCCCATTTCCCCTCCTCCTGCTTCTATGAGGATATGCCCACACGCACCCTCTCATCTCCCCACCCACGATTTCCTCCACACTGAGGCGCCAGGCCTTTACTGGACCAAGGACTTCCTCACCCAACATGCCTGACACTATCATTCTCCCCTAATTATACAGCTGGAGCCATGGATCCCTCACTATGGCTATCAGAATGATGGTTTAGACCCTGGGACCTCTGGTTGGTTGGTATTGTTGCTTTCCTCATGGGGCTGCAAACCCTTTAAGCTCCTTCAGTCTTCTTCCTCACTCCTCCATTGGGAACACCATGGTCAGCTCAATGGTTAGCTGTGAGCATCCACCTCTGTATATTTCAGGCTCTGGCAGACTCTAAGGAGACAGCTATATCAGGCTCCTGTCAGCATGCACTTCCTGGTGTCCTCATCAGTGTTTACAGTTGGTGACTGCACAATGGATGGATACCCAGGTGGAGCAATCTCCAGACGGCTCCTCCTTCAGTTTCTGCCCCACACTTTGTCTCCATATTTGCTCCCATGAATATTTTGTTGCCCCTTCTAAGAAGGGCCAAAGCACCCACACTTTGGACTTTCTTGCTCATGACCTTCCTGTGGTCTGTGAGTTGTATCTTGGATATTGCCAGTTCTTGGGTTAATATCCAATTATCAGTGAGTACATATCATGTGTGTTCTTTTGTGATTGGATTACTTCACTCAGGAGGATATTTTCTAGCTCCATCCATTTACCCAAGAATTTCTCAAATTTATTGTTTTTAATACCTGAGCAATATTCCATTGTTTAAATGTACCACATATTCTGTATACATACCTCTGTTGAAGGACATACAGATGCTTTTCAGCTTCTGGTTATTATAAATAAGGCTGCTATGAACATAGTGAAGCATGTGTCCTTGTTATATATTGGAGCATATTCTGGATATATGCCCAGGAGTGGTATAGCTGGGTTCTCAGGTAATATTATGTCCAATTTTCTGAGGAACCGTCAGACTGATTTCCAGAGTGGTTGTACCAGCTTGCAATCCCACCAACAATGGAGGAGTATTCCTCTTTCTCCACATCCTCACCAGCATCTGCTATCATCTGAGTTTTTGATCTTGGCCATTGTGACTGGTGTGAGGTGGAATCTCAGAGTTGTTTTGATTTTTATTTCCATGATGACTAATGATATTGAACATTTCTTTAGGTGCTTTTAGGCCATTCGAGTTTCTTCAGTTGAGAATTCTTTGTTTTGCTCTGTACCCCATTTTTAATAGGGTTATTTGGTTGTCTGGAGTCTCATTTCTTGAGTTCTTTGTATATATTGGATATTAGCCCTCTATCAGATGTAGGATTGTTAAAGATCTTTTCCCAATCTGTCGGTTGTCAGTTTTGTCCTATTGACAGTGTTCTTTGCTTTACAGAAGCTTTGCAATTTTATGAGGTCCCATTTGTCAATTCGTGATCTCAGAACATAAGGCATTAGTGTTCTGTTCAGGAACTTTTCCCCTGTGCCTAGGTATTCAAGTGTCTTCCCTACCTTCTTTTATATTAGTTTCAGTGAATCTGGTTTTATGTGAAGTTCCTTTACCCACTTGGACTTGAGCTTTGTACAAGGAGATAAGAATGGATTTATTTATGACCTCCAGTTAAACCAGCACAATTTGTTGAAAATCCTGTCCTTTTTCTACTAGATGGTTTTAGTTCCTTTGTCAAAGATGAAGTGACCATAGGTGTGTGGGTTCATTTCTAGATCTTCAATTCTATTCCATTGCTCTTCCTGTCTGTCTCTGTACCAATACCATGCAGTTTTTTTATCACTGTCACCCTGTAGTACAGCTTGAGGTCAGGGATGGTTATTTCCCCAAGTTCTTTTATTGTTGAGAATAGTTTTTGCTATCCTGGGTTTTTTACTATTCTAAATGAATTTGCAAATTTCTTTTTCTATCTCTATGAAGAATTGATTTGGAATTTTGATGGAGATGGCATTGAATCTGTAGATTGCTTTTGGCAAGATGATCATTTTTACTATATTAATCCTGCCAATTGACAAGCACAGGAGATCTTTCCGTCTTCAGTTTCTTTCTTCAGAGACTTGAAGTTCTTGTCATACTGATCTTTCACTTGGTTGGTTAGATTCAGAAGAAGATATTTTATAATATTTGTGACTATTGGGAAGGGTGACATTTCCCTAATTTCTTTCTCAGCCTGTTTATCGTTTGAGTAAACGAAGGCTACTCATTTGTTTGAGTTGATTTTATATACAGGCATTTTGCTGAAGTTGTTTATCAGGTTTAGGAATTCTCTGGTGGACGTTTTAGGGTCACTTAAGTATACTATTATATCATCTGCAAATAATTAAATTTTGACTTTTTCCTTTCTTATTTGTATCTCTTTGACTTCCTTTTGTTGTCTAATTGCCCTGGCTAGTACTTCCAGTACTATATTGAGTAGGTAGGGAGAGAGAGGGCAGCCTTGTCTAGTACCTGATTTTAGTGGCAATGCTTCAAGTTTCTCTCCATTTAATTTGATCTTGGCTACTTGCTTTTTCTATGTTTAGATATGGGCCTTGAATTCCTGATCTTTCCAAGATTTTTACCATGGAGGGATATTGAATTTTGTCAAATGCAGTCTCAGCATCTAGTGAGATGATCATGTGTTTTTTTTTCCTTTGAGTTTGTTTATATAGTATATTACATTGATAGATTTCTGAATATTGAACCATCCCTGCATTCCTGGGATGAAGCCTACTTGATCATGATGAATGATTATTTTGATGTTTTCTTGGATTCTGTTTTCGAGAATTTTATTGAGTATTTTTACATTGATATTCATAAGGGAGATTGGTCTGAAGTTCTCATTTTTTGTTGGGTTTTTGTGAGGTTTAGGTATGAGCATGATTGTGGCTTCATAGAATGAATTGGGTAGTGTTCCTTCTGTTTCGATGTTGTGGAATAATTTGAAGAGAGTTGGTATTAGGTCTTCCTTGAAGGTCTGATAGAATTCTGCACTAAAACCATCTGGTCCTGGGCTTTTTTGATGGGGAGACATTTAATGAATGCTGCTATATATTTAGGGGTTATGCAACTGTTGAGAAAGTTTATCTGCTCCTGATTTAACTTTGATACCTGGTATCTGTCTAGAAAGTTGTCCATTTCATCCAGATTTTCCAGTTTTGTTGAGTATAGGCTTTTGTAGTAGGATTTGATGATTTTTTGAATTTCTTCAGTTTCTGTTGTTATGTCCCCTTTTTCAGTTCTGATTTTATTAATTTGGATACTGGCTCTGAGACCTTTGCTTAGTTTGGCTAAGGGTTTGTCTATCTTGTTGACTTTCTCAAAGAACCAGCTCCTGGTTTTGTTGATATTTTGTATAGTTCTTTTTGTTTCTACTTGGTTGACTTCAGCCCTGAGTTTGATTATTTCATGCAGTCTACTCCTCTGGGGTGTATTTGACTCTTTTTGTTCTAGGGATTTCAGGTGTGGTGTCAAGTTGTTAGTATATGCTCTCTCCAGTTTCTTTTTGTAGGCACTTAGAGCTCTTAGGACTGTTTTCATGGTTTTGTTATGATGTGTCCTCATTTTATTAAATTCTAATTTAATTTCTTTCTTTATTTCTTCCTTGACAAAGTCATCATTGAGTAGAGTGTTGTTTAGTTTCCACGTATATGTGGGCTTTCCATTGTTTTTGTCATTATTGAAGACTAGCCTTATTCTGGTGATCTGATAGGATGCAAGGGATTATTTCAATCTTTTTGCATCTGTTGAGGCCTGTTTTGTGACCAATTATATGGTCTATTTTGGAGAAAGTACCATGAGGTTCTGAGAAAAAGATATATTCTTTTGTTTTAGGATGAAATTTTCTATAG